>NC_087215.1:46290026-46375026 GCF_015104395.2 Macrobrachium nipponense | reverse complement strand
ACCTTGTTTGAAAGGTCAACGGCTGTTTCAGTTCAGCTGTAATTCCTAATGTAAAGGACCGATGGTTTGTATTGTATTGTGTAGGAACAAATTCTTAATAGTGGGGTGGGACTAATCACCTACACAGATCATCGGAATCGTTAGCGTGAAATTTGAATTTAAACTGCAGCAAAAGTGATGCTAATAACTATGTAATTACTTGATAAGTTACTTCTATATAACAAAGGTTTGTATATGTGTAGCAACAAATTTATATTACAAATATAGTACTGTTACACTAAAGACCTTGGAAAACAAAGCACTGATGCTAGAAAATAAAAAAAATCACAATTTTAAAAAGTAAATTGTATTTTCCCTAACTATAGCTACAAACCTCAGGTCATTTACATTAGGAATCATTTTCGGCAAAGCTGGAAAATGGCCAGTAAACTCTTGAACAAGGTGGTTAAGCAGTAACTACTGTCCAGTAGGCGGAAATACCCAATTGCCCAGAGGTGAACATTCCAGTTTGCCTTTCAGCCCAGGTTTCAGATTGAGGGGTGGCATGAGGTGGGGCCTAATGTGTTAAGGACCTCAGCTTTGTACAGAGTAATACCCCGAACTTACGCGAGGTTAGGTTCCAGACCCCCTCACCCAAGGGGAAGTTTCACATAAGTTTGGCACAGTTTCTAAAAATGGTAATAAATGCTTGCTTCTAGAATTTGAACACTAAATATGACCCTAATCATGCTACCTAAGTATTCAGCTAACTTTTTAAGTTAAATTAAAGTTACTGTAATTTGATTTAAAGGTTATTTTAATACATTACCCTTAAAAACTAAATAACTGGTTGGCATAAAATAGTTACAGTAACTACTACATACAAACGCATCCATTTTTGTGCATATACAGTTACCTCTCAACTAACGCGAGGGTTACATTCCTGGAGAGCTCTCGTTAATTAAAAACATGTTATTTAAACATATTTTTAGGGGAGTTTATGTTCCTGGACTTGGGGAACTCAGTACTATTTTGCTAAGGACAACCAAATTGGATAACAGCAACATCTGTTTGACTTTTATTTCAACTATCATACGATAGTAAACAATTAACGAAGTTTTGTTATAAGCGATGTTAAGTAGAATAGGACTGATATATTTTTATGTAATAACTTTATTTGCTATAGATCAAAGATCAGGAAGGAAATATACTGTTAAATTTAAATCAAGTTGTAGCTGAAGCTGAGAAAGCTGTTCAAGCTACTAATGACTATTATCATGCATTGGCACCAAGGATAAAACTCCTGTAAAGTTATGCCATCAAATACAACTGTAGATAAAATACAGAGAAAATAATTTTAATCAAAACTACTGAGCTTGAAACAACATATTTTACTGTTGTTTTCATGCCAATAAAAGATAAATAACGTAAAGCTCGTACAGGCAGACTCCAGTTATCGGCGGGGGTTACTTTCTCGGAGGGGTGCTGATAAGTGAAAACCTCCATTAACTGAAACTCGGATATTTATGGCGCCATTATGGTGCCTCTGTTAGGTATGTTATGGGGCTATAACTATTTTTGGTGTCTAATGGCGTGCCATAAGGCTCCTTATGGCGCCAATAACTGGAACTTGGCTCATTATGGTGCCATAAATCATTGATTTTATGGAGCTAGACAAGCGCCACAAAACCAGATCCTCGATAACCAAGTCCACTGGGACTGCCTGTATTATGATGAAATCAAGTGAAAATAATGAACAGAATCACATCTTTTTTTTCTGCAATAAATGTGCTCCCAACACAATCTGTTAAAAAATATATATATTTCACACCGATACTTATTCAAACCATATTCCAACTTAAAAATTTGTCATATAATGAAAAATGACTTTGTCTCATATAAGTAAAGTATCTAGATATTCGTTTATGCTAACTAGAAGCAAGAAATTTGCACAGAACTGATTAAATATGGCAAAATAAACTTGTATTCCCCATCAGCTGATTTCCAAACCAAAACATACAATAGTATTGGATACAGTGAAGTAATGTACAACTTTTTAAAAGATTTGTGGAAAAGATGCAAAGTATTCATGTTGTGAGTAATAATACGTAGCCATCACCAGCCTAACATCGCTCAATTGTACCAATGTCGGAACAAAGCTGATTCTCATTTCGTGTCCAATTTTTTTTCTTTATTAATAAATAAACAAAACCTTTCGCTTATTAATAAATAAAGTTTTTTGCTTTATTAATAAATACATACTGTGGTATGTCTTATGTCGAAGGCTGTTGTTTGCAGTGCTGATGTGTGGGCGATTTGAAAACAATGCTCTACGGAGGAGTTATGGGAGTTCCATTTGACAACGTCCTTGAGAGAGAGAGAGTTTCGTGGCTTGTGTTGCTGTTGAGATCGTGTGGTATGTGTTTGCGTTTTGGTTTTCCGTAAGAGAGAGAGAGAGAGAGGGCGTAATTGGTGGATAGATGGTTAACGATTGAATTGGCTGTTAGTGAGTTCTGGGTTGTCTGCTAGTGCAGTTGGAGTTAGTTGTTAGGATCAAAGTTTTGAGTCAGAGCCTGTGATGGTCAGTTATAGTGTCGGCAGCAGTCTATGGAGTGCTGAAGGCATTCAAAGTCAGTTAAGTAGTGTGTTATTGATTTGTTGTTTAGTAGTTGTTGTTATGTTTGATATTGTTCGCTTTAGAGTTGTTGTGCCTCTGTTGTTGGATTTGTTATGCTTATGAGTTTCTGTTGAGATATGTGTGAGTTGTTGTGGTTGTGAGTTGTTGAGGGTTGTTGTTGGTGAGCTGCTGTTTTTTTGTGTTGTTGGTGATTGTTTGTGCAGTGGTCTTTTGTTGTGGTTGTAGTCCTTGTTTATTTGTTGTGTTGTTGAGCTGTGGGGTTGTGTTCCTGGGTGGCTGTGTTGTGGGGTTGTGGTCCTTGTTTTGTTGTTGTTGGTTGTGTATTGGTTTGTGAAGGTTATTGGTGTCTCCGCAACCTTGATCAGCAGACAGCACAGCATAGCCCTGAGTATCTGGAGTTGGGTGAGTACATGTGTTTGTTTTTTTGTTGTGTGTAGGTAGGTCAATTGTCCAGCGTGTATTCCGTAGTGTAAAGAGGAAAGTGTGGCTGAGGGTGAGTTTGGCAGCCGGATTGGTTCAGTTTATGTGGGGGGGGGGGATTTTACCAGCTTGTTTTTGAGCTTGTGATCCCGCCACATTAAATTTTTGGCGCCTGAACAGGGACTGCTGGTGTGGCAGCTGCAGGACGATTGGGGTAGTGAGTTGTGTGATTGGTAGAGAAGGTGAGGATGGAAGGGTTGAAGGAGATGGAGAGGACGAAGGAAGAGTTGCGGTTGGCAAGGGAAGCTAAGGAAAGATTGGAAGTGGAGAATGAGAGGTTAAGGGTAGAGTGTGAGGAGCTGAAGAGCGAGTTAGAGGAAATGAGTGGAATGCTAAGGAGTGCGAAAGTGGAAATGAAAGAAGAGGTGAAAGGAGCGGAAGAGAGAATGGTTGAGAAAAGGACAAAAAATTCGGAGTAATGATGAATGCAGTGCAGATGGTGAAGGGATTAATGGGAGAGGGATCTGTAGGAAGTAGGCCTACTGAGTCTTGTGATAGGCCAGGAGTGGTAAAGAAAGTGGAAGAGCAAGTGGATGAGAGTATGAGTGACGAACATGATTTGATTGTGATAGGTAAGGGGAAGACACAGGATAAGGATAAACCTGAGGACAAGAATAAGAAGGGAGCTGGGGAAAAGAAGAAGACTAAGGGAAAGAAGGTTAGTAAGGGTGACAGACAGGATGAGAGACTAAGACTGAATACATTGGGGAAAGGGCTGAGAGTGATTTAGATAGCGGTGAGAGGAAACAGGTGGGTAGAAAGAAGGGTACGAAGAGCGTAGTCAGGAATATGGATGTGAGTATGGAAGTGGATTCGCTGTATTCGGAAGAGGGAAAGAAGGGTCAGAAAGGAAGTAGCAAAAGTGAGAGTGAGAGTGAGCAGGAAGTATGAAAGGCTGTGTATATGAGAGAGGTACCCCGATGTACACAATATGAGGAATATGGTAGTAGGGACATAGGGGATTTTTTTAAGGAATATGAGAAGTATTGTGTGGCCAAGTATGGGGATAACAAAAGAGTCTGGGCAAGAGTTAGGTAACTTCTTGACAGGATTTTTGTTGAGTATGTATGGGGTAATGATGAGTGTAGGGAATGTGCTGTATGAGTGTGTGAAAGCCAGGATTGTGGAACAGGCAAAGAGGGTAAAGAGTAGCATTAGATATAGGAGAAAGCATGATTTTGAAGAGGCAAGAGTGAATGCTGGTGAGTCGTTGTCGATGTATGTGTGCAGGTTGGAAACATTAGCCAGGAAAAAGTTTGGGGACAAAGGGATAAATGAGCGTAAGGAGTCAGTGCGAAAGTTGTTGGTGACTGTACCAGAGAGTGTATATGAGTTTATAAATCTGAAACGTAAGGAGAAAATGCGATAGACAAATGAATGGTTAACGTGGAATGACATTTTAGAAATAGTAGAGGATTACAAGCTAGATAGATGTATGAAAGAGAGTAGAAGTGTTAGTAAGGACTGAAGTAACTGAGGTTATACCAGAGTTTAAGAGCTATAAAGGGGCAGTTTTAGATGGGCCAAGGCAAATGGCAGAGCAAGTAGTTGATAGGAGCTTTAGAGCAAGTAACATGAGTGTAGCTAGCCCTAAAAGAGATAGGAGTGCGAGTGTCGGAAGAGTAGGGTCAGTTTGTTGTGAGCGAGAGCAGCAGCGTTACAGATGTGGTAAGCCAGGACACAGGAAGAATGAATGTCGGTAGGCATCAGGAGCGTGCTTCGGGTGTGGGCAAACGTGGCATTTAGTGAGCGAGTGTAAGAAAGATAGGGATATTAAATGTTACAGGTGTGGGCAGATAGGGCATATAGCGAGTGGATGTTGGGGTACCCGTGTGAACGAGGTTTGCGGTAATTGTGGAGTCGGTATTAAGCTAGGATGTGTAAGGAGCCATGTGCGAAGTGTGTTGAATGTGGAGTGGAAGGTCATGTGGCGAGTGAAAGAGGATGAGTCAGGCTGGGAATTCAGGAAACTAAGTGAGAAGGGGATTCAGTTGGGTGGATCCTCCAGTGTGTGGATGAGTGAGTGGTTGAAAGTGAATAAACATGCACCAAGTGTCAGTGAGCAAATGGGTCTGAAAGATCGGCAGTTGGTGCTGGTTGAGTAAGGAAGAAAGAAGAATAAGGTAAGGAAAGGGAATGAAAGGGAGAAACATGAACTGCATGATAGAGGGGTTAGTGTTAGGGTAAAAATGGTGGATAAGGCATGTAATATGGATGACTTTGAGGGAAGGAATGATACTTATAGTGTGTGGGTTTGAATTGTCAGGGTTTAGTGAGATTTCGGCAAGAAGGGAATCAAATAGTAAGGACGTGGTTAGGAGTATGAATGAGTCTCTTCAGGAGTTTGGCAGGAGTGTGGATGAGGTGAGTGATTTGGTGGCAGAGTTACAAGAGATGTTTGGACAAGAGTTGGAAGGGGTAGATCAGAAAGTGAATGGGATTTGGGAGGATAGTAGTAAGGGAGATGGTAATGGGAGTCTGACTGGAAGTGGATTGGGAGAAGTGGATGGCAGTGTAACTGAGAGTGTGTATGAGGGCCCTCAAACAAGATCCAGGGGGCCTGCATCCGAGCATCCGTGGTTGTTGCGGAAGGCTATCTAGTGTGGGTGTTACGAGTGTAAGGAGACGTTGTCAAATATAACAGGAGAGGAAATATGGAGGAGTTATGGGAGTTCCATTTGACAACGTCCTATAGAGAGAGAGAGAGAGAGAA
This sequence comes from Macrobrachium nipponense, assembly GCF_015104395.2. Lineage (NCBI taxonomy): Eukaryota > Metazoa > Arthropoda > Malacostraca > Decapoda > Palaemonidae > Macrobrachium > Macrobrachium nipponense. Next base: position 46,369,216 of record NC_087215.1, on the reverse strand, counting down.
AGGTTCATGGTTTGTGTTGCTGTTGAGATCGTGTGGTATGTGCTTGTGTTTTGGTTTTCCGTAAGAGAGAAAGAGAGAGGGCAAAATTGGTGGATGGATGGTTAACAATTGAATTGGCTGTTGGCGAGTTCAGGGTTGTCTGCTGGTGCAGTTGGAGTTGGTTGTTAGGATCAGAGTTTTGAGTCAGTCTTGAGTCAGAGCCTGTGATGGTCAGTAGTGTCAGTAGCGGTCTATGAAGAGTGTTGAAGGCATTAAAAGTCAGTTAAGTTGTGTTATTGATTTGTTGTTAAGTTTGATATTGTTCACTTTAGAGTCGTTGTGCCTGTGTTGTTGGATTTGTTGTGCTTATGAGTTTCTGTTGAGTTATGTGTGAGTTGTTGTGGTTGTGAGTTGTTGAGGGTTGTTGTTGGTAAGCTGTTTTTTTTGTGTTGTTGGTGATTGTGCAGTGGTCTTTTGTTGTGGTTGTAGTCCTTGTTTGTTTGTTGGGTTGTGGTCCTTGGTGGTTGTGTTGTGGGGTTGTGGTCCTTGGTTGTTGTGTTGTTGTTGGTTGTGTATTGGTTGTTGGTGTCTCCAAGATATTGACCAGCAGACAGCACAGCATAGCCCTGAGTATCTGGAGTTGGGTAAGTACGTGTTTTTTTTTTTGTGTGTGTGTTTGTAGGTAGGTCAATTGTCCAGCATGTATTCCGTAGTGTAAAGAGGAAAGTGTGGCTGAGGGTGAATTTGGCAGCTGGATTGGTTCAGTTTATGTCCGGGGGGATTTTGCCTGCTTGTTTTTGAGCTTGTGATCCCGCCAAAGCTCGGGCGCCAATTAGCACTAAATCAAAATTTTTGGGTTTTTTAAACATTTACAAATATTTTCTAGTTCCCATTAAATCGAAAACGCATTAATTGAGAGGAGACTGTACTACCATTACCCCTAATTCATGGGATGCCATTTTCTTTTTCCCTCAGAGTAAAAGTTCTCCTTGCATCACTAGGTAAACTTCATAAGCCAGTCATAACTTAGGTACATAATAACTCAATAAAATAAAGAAAACATGTATGTAGATATGTAATGTTTGCAGAGGGTGAAGGTAAAATTCAATCAACCTAAAATCATGAACTAGTACGAGGGTTAACTATGAACGAGAGAGAGAGAAATACGTATGTCATGTGAGGTAAAACTCTGGAGGGGTATCATCTTTAAATAGTGTGAGTGGGATCACATTTTCTGAAAGTACATTAACTGTATGTGCTGTAATTACATAACATAGTACATACAGAGTGTACCAGCACTTTTCTCCGAGGTTAAGAAAGTAATTTTCACAGAACGATAACTCTGTTATATGTCTGATATGTTTTACTAGTTGATGATCATGGAGGTCTTACATAGTGACAAACACTGTGAATTACGTACTGCCTTTGTATATGTTTTCAAAAATATTATTAGCATACACAAATTCTCCATACTGATTTTACACTTAAACGCATGAAAACTTATACTAATTGTAGTATACTAGTACGTACTTAAAAAGTTAAACAGTTTCTGAAGGGATATCATCTTTGAAAAGTACAGTAACTTTGTGAATGGGTATTGCATCTTGTAAAAGTATGTATATACACTAACTATAGGTGCTGTATTACCTTTGTATCATATTTATGCATATACAAAAATAAAAGTATTTACGTCGACATTTTTTGTCTGCCCGTGTGCCGACTGGACGTATTTTACGTCGACTTACAAAGTTTTTTTAAAATTCGCGGAAAAATACTTATAGGCCTACCAGCCTAAAACTTTTGAATCACGCGCCTTGGGGGATGCTGGGAGTTCACGGATCAAGGTGTTGTTTTGTTTACAATCGTTACGCAGGCGCGCAAATTTCTTTCTTGCCACACTAAAAAGTATCTGTGACACATCTCGGAAATTATTTCGTCACTTTGACATAAGTTTTGTACCATTGTAAATTAGCCGTTACATGAAGTATTATATATGAAAATGTGCGCATTTTTATGTAGAATACAACAATAAAATACTCATGATTGTAGCTTTTATCAGTTTTGAGATATTTTCATATAAATAACGATAATTGCCAAAATTTCAACCTTCGGTCAACTTTGACTCTACCGAAATGGTCAAAAAACGCAATTGTAAGCTAAAACTCTTATATTTTAGTAATATTCAATCATTTACCTTAATTTTGCAACTAATTGGAAGTCTCTAGCACAATATTTCGATTTATGGTGAATTTATGAAAAAACTTTTTCCTTACGTCCGCGCGGTAACTCTTCCGAAAAAAATCATACATGCGATTGTGGTAATGTTTGCACCATTTTAAAATTAGCCGTTATATAAAGTTTTATATATGGAAATGTGCGCAATTTCATGCACAATACAACTAAAAACAACCCATGGTTGTAGCTTTTATCAGTTTTGAGATATTTTCATATAAATAACCATAATTGCCAAAATTTCAACCTTCGGTCAACTTTCTCTACCGAAATGGTCGAAAAACGCAATTGTAAGCTAAAACGCTTATATTCTAGTAATATTCAAGCATTTACCTTCATTTTGCAACAAATTGGAAGTCTCTAGCACAATACTTTACGTCCGCGCTGTAACTCTTCCGAAAAAATCATTTGTGCGATTGTGGTAATGTTTGCACCATTTTAAATTAGCCGTTACATAAAGTTTTATATATGAAAATGTGCGCAATTTCATGTAGAATACAACAATAAATAACTGAAGGTTGTAGCTTTTCTCATTTTTGAAATATTTGCATATAAATCACGATAAATAGAAAAAAAAACCACGTTCGGTCAACTTTGACTCTACCGAAATGGTCGAAAAACGCAATTGTAAGCCAAAACTCTTACAGTCTAGTAATATTCAGTCATTTATCTTCATCTTGAAACAAATTCGAAGTCTCTAGCAAAATATTTAGATTTATGGTGAATTTAAAAAAAAATCTCCGAAATGCGTACGTACCATTCTCGGAATATTTGCTCCGTTTTATATTAGGCATTTCATAGAGTTTTATATATGAAAATGTGCGCAATTTCATGTAGAATAAAACGAAAAATATTTGAAGGTTGTAGCTTTTCTTATTTCCGAAATAATTGCATATAAAATATATATATATAAAAAAATTCGACATTCGGTCAACTTTAACTCGTCAGATATGGTCGAAAACTGCAATTGTAAGCTAATACTCTTACAGTATAGTAATATTCAATCATTTGTCTTCATTTTGAAAGAAATTGGAAGTCTCTAGGACAATATTTAGATTTATGGTGAATTTTGAAAAAATATTTGTTTACGTCCTCACGTTACGAATTCACACATTATTTTGTGATAATATTTTCTCTGTGTTGCTTTTATCAATTTACAATGTGTTATATACCAAAATGATCGCAATTTAGTGTACATTACAACGAAAAAAAAAGTAACTTGTTACTTTTAACAGTTTTGCGCACAGCGCGATTTGAATACAATTATATATGAAATTTTGTTTTTGCGCTATCATATCTCGCATTATTTATATATGATAATGATAATTTTTTTTCATTTCTAATGGTTGCATACTAAACTTCAGCCAATGACAAAAAAAGGAGCTAAAAATGAACTCTTAATCTTGAAAACTAAGCGCGCTGTGATTTTTTGAAAAAAATATTTTTTCCGCTTCCGCGCTCACTCTGAAATACCTCCAACACACGGGAGACAATTTTTTTTTACCGCTTCGGCGTAAGAGGGTTAATAAGGATTTTTTACAGAAAATCTTTAAAGCTTAAAAATTTACATAATAAATTAAACACAAACCCTTTTGCAGGGTTTTGCAGTGTTTCTGGATGATTCGCAAATGTTCGCCCTATTGTGAAGATAATTAATTAGGTTCCAATGAGAAGTTCGCGCTATTGTGAATTTGCGCAAATTGAATTGCATAAGTTTGGGGTATTACTGTAGTTACAAAAAATACAATTTACTTTAAAAAATTGATTAAAAATACAATTTACTTTAAAAAATGTGATTTGTTCCTAAATGATATGCAAACAATCAGTCCTTTACATTACGAAGACTCAATGACTGGAGGGAGGAATCTGCATAAGTCTCTTTGAAGTGACTGGAGTTCTGCACACCTAGGCTACTCCTCCTGGTCAAAGGAGCAAGGAGGAGTACCCTGCCTCTGACACATTGACCAGAGTATGGGAACTGTGAGGTCAAATGTAAGACTTCTGGACCTTTCAAAATGAGTGATGAATCGTAACTCATACGAAAAAAGGGCTATGAAGAATCTTAATAGTTGGAGGCATTAAGGCAAAGACTCGAAAAGGGTTGTCTTAATGCCATTTTCTCCTCCCTCCCCTTGCTAGAGAGAGGAGAGGGATTGCTCTATTATTCTGTAAAGAAAATAGAACAGTTCTCCGTGTGCAGACTTACTGCATCAGATGTCAGTTTCAGCAGGTGTAGGTTCAAGTCTTATTCTCTGCCCAAAGGAAGAGAAGTAGGGGGATGTGGAAGCAGAAGAAGGAGAGGTCCAGTCACTCTTGTTGTGGCGGGATCACAAGCGAAGCAACAAGATCTCCCTCACTTACTCTGATCATTCTGACTGACAAACTTTCCCCTCTGCCACACTTTCCTTTTCATGTTACTAAATACACGCAGGACAATTGGCTTACCAAAACAAAGAACACACAAAACACAAACACATGTACTCACCTTAGACTCGAGATACTCAGGGCAAGACGCTGTGCTGTCCGCTGGATATAAGCTAGTCGTCAAGACACAACAACCGCTGAATTTTACTACCCAAGACAGACAAGCACCAAAACCATACAACTCAAAAGAATGTGGTCCGATGAGAGCACATTTCTGTATCCAGACCAAAAGATTCCTTCAGAATGCAAGGGATGGACTAAGCCACTGATTGATTCCATGAGCTGTCAGGGGATGCATACAGGAGACATCATCGCCAGCTGCAGAGAACCTCCTCTTGATCTTCTCACAAAACCATGAGAAAAACGTGTCCTTAGACACTTTTTCTTAGTGAGTCGGTACTAGTGAAAAGTTATCAACTTCCATGTCAGGGATGTCGAGTCCTTTCCATAAGTACAGCAACACACTAACAAGACAAAGTAATGATTAACCTGGATCATCGATTACAAAGTTGAAGGCACAGGGGATCAGGAAGGACTCGAGCCTCTGAACAGATGACGAATGATTTGGAGTTTGCTGCAACATCTGCGACAGATGGAAACAAAACATCGATACCCGCCCTTTGAAGGGTGACAAAGATGGTCCGTACAAATCGTCTTATCCTCTTCACCAATGTTGCTGTGAGACGAGATGTGGTCTTGAGAGACAATCTCTGTCTGACGATTCTCACAAGGGCGTGTGCGGAGCATGAGAAAGGAACCCTAAACAAGAGTCAAATGCCATCCAGATACCTGAGGTCTCTATCATGGCAAGACAGAGATAAGTTCTCATCAGTAGTTGAATTTTTACTGAAGAGATACAATACTACTTAATGTGAAAGACTAGGCCGAATGTGGACCTACGTCTTCCACAAATGAATTGGATAGAAGCAACTCTCGGGACTCTGACCAGAGAAATAGTCCTGTCAATGACACCAACCAGTGAAGATGGCTCCAATCCCTGTAATGTTACAGAGGACAAGAGTTATCCAGCTATTTCCGTTGCTGCTTGGCGAGAAAGCCTATGCTTGCAAGGAAAGCTGGATAGTCTTTTAGTCGTTAAGGCACAGGGATTGTACTGCCTGAGGAACCACTCTTGTGTCACTGAAACTGAAGGCTGGGTCAGCGAGGAACTCCTCTCATTACCTTAGAAGCAGAGCTGGCAGGTCAGGTAACAGGTGAAGTCTTCCATCATTTATTTTCAATTTGGGGTGAACAATGTTTGTTGAACACCTTATGAATTAGAATAAATATAAAGGAGACAAAAACTGTTGAGTTTGTCTGAAAAGTCATTCCGAGTCATCGCAGTGGCCCATGAGTCAGGTGGGAGAGTAGAAGACCTACAGACTTCTGTTGTACTGGGCAGTAAACAGAAAGATGATAGGGAGTCTTCTAAGACATATCTTTGTCTGATGAGTCTTGCAAGGGTGTATGGAGCACGAGACAGTAACCCAAATGAGTCGAATGCTGCCCAGAGACCTCAGTGAGGTTTTTCATTAGAATTTAACCCTTGACTGAGGAGAAACAATAACACAAACAGTCTCTCCGTGAGGAAAGCAGCACTCTGCCCATCACTCAAATCCAGAGACTGAGTTGCCTGTCAGTACATTTCATCCGGAAATGTGTTTGGCTGATAAGAGCTATCAAGTGAACTACAGTTACACTTGAGCACCTGCAAATTAACCGAAACACGAAGAAAATGAAACAACTTTGGTTTGGTGATTAATGCCACTAGTCTGGTGTTGCTTAACAACACCAATGGGTGCCTCAAAATCAAATCCTGAAATTCTCATGAGGCTTGAAAGGCTGCCTTGAGTTTCAGGAAGTTGATGAGCATGTACTTATCGTCTCGGTCGCATATTTGAAGACAACGGTCCTATATGTATGCATCTATTACTCAGTCGGTGCACCTGATGATAGATGCATGTCACGAGGAGAATATACAAGCATAAGCATATTCAAAGGCTCCTGTTGGTCGAGCACCAGCCTAATTCCTTCCTCATCATTCGAGAAAGAAAAAGTATCAAGGATTAGAAGTAGACCTCCTTCATTCTTTAATGAACAGAGCGGAGGCGAAGCTGTCCAGAAGGAAGGCTTCTATGGCGACAACAGGACACCGAAGACAACTAGCTCTTAGCTGAATTGGCTGTTCCCGAAACGAGAACACAGGAGAGGTGGAAGTTTGATGGAAGACTGCTGAGACCCAGAAAAAAGCAGGTACTTCTCCTGAAGGGTACCTATTACTGGGTCTAGGGTATGTCATTATCAAGTCCAGAGACCCAACAGACAACTCTTCTTCAAAGTAGCAGCAGCAGGAGAACTCCTGTTACAAGCGATCTTTTCTAGGTCCTTCCTTCTGCCTTCTTCCCAATCCCTATGTGCACACCCTCAGAAAAGAAAGAAGAAAGCTGGCTATTTCACGATTGTCCTTCGAAGTCTGAGACTTTTTAGGCCTTGCCCAGAGGGCAAGGCAGACACCTTGGCACATTCCTTGGCTACTGCAGTATCCACCAATCTCTAAGAGAAAGAGGCAAAACCAAATAAAAGTCCATTCCTTAGGGTTGAGATGACTTCGGGACTTACAAAACTGGAGATCCAAATTAGGACAATGTCCTTTTTATTTGCACAAAGAATTGCCCACAGGTTGCTGAATGGTGTTGGTTAGGGATAAAATCTCATAAGGGACTGCCTGGAGGGAAACCAGAGCATTGACCTCCAGGCTCGCTGTCTCTTGTTACGAGAGGGGATACTCTTTGTGGCAAAGAGAAATAGCATGAGACCCAAGACCGGGTGAAGCAGAGACAAGACAATCTGCAGTTGGCACAGGAACCTTCCAAGATAAAGAAGAATCACTCCTGTTGCGGCAGCAGAGGGGAAGAGAGTTGGATTGAGCATCTCGAAACTCTGAATGAACTCCTTGTCTGGAGAGAAGGCATTCATCTAGTTGAGAATGCTCTCACAAGCAAGGAATGCGGCACCCATACAAAAACTCATCTCCCATGGAGGAGCAATGGCTCAAGCAGTGAAGATTATTCACAGGGAAAGCCACAGCCCTATTCCTGAGATCAATGTGCTGATGAATCAGTGCAAAGATCTCTGCTAAATGAAAATTGAGCTACTTGTATAGCAAAGAAAAACCCTAAGTTTTTCTGAGGCACAAATCTCCCGATTTTCTCTCCATGAAGGGAGATTCGACAGGACCCAAGAAAACTTTCCTCGACTACTCGAGTGTTCGAGACTATCCGAGGATCGATCTCAAGATACCAACCCTTGAAGCTGAATTCTGAAAAAAAGAGACAAACTCATCAGAATTCTCACTGTTTGCCTTGCACCTTTTGGAACAACCGATATCTCGGGTCAAGAGAACAGGTAAGGAGAACAGGGATTCCTACCTGTCCTGCTAGAAGAACCAGCTGGAGGGGTAGACTGTGAGCTGTTGCCAATCTGTGATGACAACAGTATGGGGAGGAGGGGGCTTATGCCATGGCAAAGCACCAACCGTAGGAGAGTGGAAAGTTCACTTGAACAGAGCCGAGCACTGGATTCGGCTGATCCATTAGGCAGCAAATGAGCCAAGCCAGCTGAGCCAATCACGCAAAAGCGACCATGGGCCTGGCATAGCAAGTAAGCCGAGCCAAGACAAGCAAGCTAAACCCAACCAAGCTGATGGCGCAAAGCAATCAGGGTACTAGCTTGGCGTGCAAATCAAGCAAAGAATGAAGGGCTGAGACGAACCGAGCCGAGCTGAGCCGAGCATGTGAATGGGATCGGGGGCTGGGTGAGCAGAACTCAGTCTGCTAAGAACAATCACTTTCCTCCCAACTACTCCTAGTATTCTTTGAGGCCGAAGCACCACGAGAAGAAAGCTGTGTCTGTTATCCTGCATGTTTGGATCCTAAGGTCCAAGGCATGATGGATGGGACTCTGACCAAGCAGAGTTGGCAGATGGTGTTGAAATATCTGACATGTCTTGGCACCTACTACTTTGATTCTGTGCCTAAACCAGACTGAAGAGCAAACCCTCAGGCATTGGTTTGAAAAGCACTTGAGATTCTGCTGAAGCCCTGGCACTCAAAAAACTTGCCAGTCTGGCACTCTCAATTCCAAGGAATTCGAGTGCCTGGCGAAACTCCCAAATCTCGTAAGAATGCTCACCGGAAACGGTCTCTTCTTGGCTTCTAAGAAACTGAGAATGGACAGGCACAGCACCAGTCTTAGACACAGACTTCTAAAACTGGGACTGAGAGGAGAATGCAAATCGGCTCCTGCTCGTAGGGCGTGAAGAGCCAATGAAAGAACCTTGCCTCCCCAAAGTCTCATTGGACTTCTAAAGGGAATCTCTTCACTGCTTCTCCAGGTGCTTGGTTGAGACCTAGACACCAAGTGCTCAGTCAGAGACTGAGCACACCCTCGAGATTTCTGAAATGTGAGACTCCAGAGGAGAATGCAAATCTGTTCCCGCCTTACAAGTGGTAAGAGCCAATGAGAGAATCCTGCCTCCCCAAAGATTGGCAGTCCCTTAGAAATCGGGTAGGACTTCTTGAGGAAATCTCCTCGTTGCTTCTCTAGGTGCTAGGCCGAGACCACGGCACCAAGTGCTCGGACAGAGACTGAGGTACCAGACCACCAGACCGGGCCCTGGCTGAGTACTGATATAGTACTGGCAAGGAGAGCAAGGACACATGCATGTCCTGGCAATTTCTCTCAATACTAGTTTAGGATGCTGGAGACTCCATGGAAAAATGACATTTTTATGAAAAAATAGGATTTTATGTATACTTACCAAGTAGTTACATAGCTATAGTTTCTAAAACCGTCGGCAGCTAGAATTTTTGAAATTCGCGGTAGCACTAGTTTGTTTTGGTCAGGAGATACCCCCCGCCCACTATCAGGGGAGTGACAAACCAACACCATACGAAAATCAGTTGTTTATGCCCTATTATCCATGTGAGGGGAGGAGGGCGGGTTTTGATCATGTAACTACTTGGTAAGTATACATAAAATCTTATTTTATCAAAAAATGTAATTTTTATGTATGCAACTTACCAAGTAGTTACATAGCTGAATCTCACATTGTATAAGGTGGGATCCATGGATATGCACATATCTTTTAAAATTTAATATAAAATATATACTTAGTGCTAGCATCCATGCAGATGCTTGTTGGTTCCTTACCTGTTAAGAGAGCTGAACAGTTGATTACTGCCTCTGGAAGTTGCTCATCTTAACTCATAGGGACATGGTGGTATAGCCATGGCTCGTCCTCTAAAAAGTGGGACCCATGCAACTAAGGAATGTCCATGGCTCAGTACCAAATAACATCATGTTACCAGAGCAAGGACATATCACCTTCACCATAACCATAATATTCATACCCGACTATATACTTGACTGAAGGGTACTCCTAGTACATCCATAGTACCTCCAGGCTCCCTAAAAACTCAACAACCTTATTCAAGGCGAAGAGATAGGCTGGGAAGGTATGACTTCCTACAGACCCTTACCTAATGCTGTGCCAGCCACTAAATATGGACCCAGGGTACTGCAATTTTCATAGACTGTTTCATTATCACGCAAGTAATGGAGGCAAACACTGATTTACATTTCCAATACGTTGCTTGTATAATCGAGTCCAAAGAGAGATTGTGTTTTAACGAGAGAGAGGTTGCCACTGCTCTCACCTTGTGAGCTTTCACTTTAAGTTTATTAACCCTTAAACGCCGAATGGACGTATTAATCGTCGAGTCAAAATGTCTCCCGTATGCCGAATGGACGTACCATACGTCGACTCAAAAATTTTTTTTTTTAAATTCGCGGAAAAATACTTATAGGCCTACCAGCCAAAAACTTTTGAATCACGCGCCTTGGGGGATGCTAGGAGTTCGGGTCAAGGTGTTGTTTTGTTTACAATCATTACGCAGGCGCGCAAGTGCGAATTTCTCTCTTGCCGCACTAAAAAGTATCTGTGACACATCTCAGAAATTATTTCGTCACTTTGACATCATTTTTGTACCATTTTAAATAAGCCGTTACATGGAGTATTATATATGAAAATGTGCGCATTATGTAGAATACAACAAAAAAATACTCATGAATGTAGCTTTTATCAGTTTTGAGATATTTTTATATAAATAACGATAAGTGCCAAAATTTCAACCTTCGGTCAACTTTGACTCTACAGAAATGGTCAAAAAACGCAATTGTAAGCTAAAACTCTTATATTTTAGTAATATTCAATCATTTACCTTAATTTTGCAACTAATTGAAAGTCTCTAGCACAATAATTCGATTTATGGTGAATTTATGAAAAAACTTTTTCCTTACGTCCGCGCGGTAACTTCCTAAAAAAATCATACATGCGATTGTGGTAATGTTTGCACCATTTTAAAATTAGCCGTTATATAAAGTTTTATATATGGAAATGTGCGCAATTTCATGCACAATACAACTAAAAACAACCCACGGTTGTAGCTTTTATCAATTTTGAAATATTTTCATATAAAAAATGATGTGACAAATTTTCAACCTTCGGTCAACTTTGACTCTACCGAAATGGTCGAAAAACGCAATTGTAAGCTAAAACGCTTATATTCTAGTAATATTTAAGCATTTACCTTCATTTTGCAACAAATTGGAAGTCTCTAGCACAATATTTCGATTTATGGTGAATTTATGAGAAAAATAATATTTTCTTTACGTCCGCACGGTAACTCTTCCGAAAAAATCATACGTGCGATTGTGGTAATGTTTGCACCATTTTAAATTAGCCATTACATAAAGTTTTATATATGAAAATGTGCGCAATTTCATGTGGAATACAACTAAAAATAAGTTGAAGGTTGTAGCTTTTCTCATTTTTGAAAATAAAATTTGCATATAAATCACGATTATAAATAGAAAAAAAAAATCCACGTTTGAGTCAACTTTGACATGCTACGAAAATGGTAAAAAACGCAATTGTAAGCTAAAACTCTTACAGTCCAGTAATATTCAGTCATTTATCTTCATCTTGAAACAAATTCGAAGTCTCTAGCACAATATTTAGATTTATGGTGAATTTAAAAAAAAACTTTCCTTCCCTCCGTACGCGGATTCTCCGCCACAAATCTCCAAAATGCGTACGTCCATTTCTCGGAATATTTGCTCCGTTTCATATTAGGCATTTCATAGAGTTTTATATATGAAAATGTGCGCAATTTTATATAGAATAAAACGAAAAATATTTCAAGGTTGTAGCTTTTCGAATTTCCGAAATAATTGCATATAAAAATATATATATAAAAAAAATCGACATTCGGTCAACTTTAACTCGTCAGATATGGTCGAAAACTGCATTTGTAAGCTAATACTCTTACAGTATAGTAATATTCAATCATTTGTCTTCATTTTGAAAGAAATTGGAAGTCTCTAGGATAATATTTAGATTTATGGTGGAATTTTTGAAAAAATTTGAAAAAATTTATTTACGTCCGCGCGTTACGAATTCATGCATTATTTTGTAATAATATTTTTCTCTGTGTTTGCTTTTATCGTTTCACAATGTGTTATATACCAAAAATGATTGCAATTTAGTGTACATTACAACGAAAAAAAAGTAACTTGTTACCTTTAAGTTTTGCACACAGTGCGATTTGAATACAATTATAATAGAAATTTCGTGGGGAGTTTTTGGGGGGGGGGGCGCTTATCATATATCGCATTATTTATATATGATAATTATAATTTTTTTCATTTTTGATGGTTGCATACTAAACTTCAGCCAATGACAAAAAAAAGGAGCCAAAAATGAACTCTTAATCTTGAAAACTAATCGCGCTGTGATTTTTTGACAAAAATATTTTTTCCGCTTCCGCGCTCACTCTGAAACACCTCCGGCACACGGGAGACATTTTTTTTTTACCGCTTCGGCATTTAAGGGTTAAGATCAGTTTCTTTCACTTGTGAATGAGCATCTACGATTACACTACGTAAGAAGAATGCCAGGGTGTTTTTAGAAATCGGGCGCGCAGGATTCCTTACCGAACACCATAAACGATCGGACGGGCCCTTAACCCTCTTACGCCGACTGGACGTATTTTACGTCGACATTTTTTGTCTCCCGTGTCCCGAATGGACGTATTTACGTTTGACTTACAAAAGTTTTTTTTAAAAATTCGCGGAAAAAATACTTATAGGCCTACCAGCCTAAAACTTTTGAATTACGAGCCTTGGGGGATGCTGGGAGTTCACGGATCAAGGTGTTGTTTTGTTTACAATCATTACGCAGGCGCGCAAGCGCGAATTTCTTTCTTGCCGCACTAAAAAGTATCTGTGACACATCTCGGAAATTATTTCGTCACTTTGACATAATTTTTGTACCATTGTAAATTAGCCGTTACATGAAGTATTATATATGAAAATGTGCGCATTTTTATGTAGAATACAACAATAAAATACTCATGATTGTAGCTTTTATCAGTTTTGAGATATTTTCATATAAATAACGATAATTGCCAAAATTTCAACCTTCGGTCAACTTTGACTCTACAGAAATGGTCAAAAAACGCAATTGTAAGTTAAAAACTCTTATATTTTAGTAATATTCAATCATTTACCTTAATTTTGCAACCTATGCAAGTCTCTTGACACAATATATTTTGATTTTTTTTCTTTATGGTGAAACTTTTCCCAAAACCTTTTCCTTACGTCCGCGCTGTTAACTCTCCGAAAAAAATCATACATGCGATTGTGGTAATGTTTGCACCATTTTACAAATTAGCCTTATATAAAGTTTTATTATATGGAAATGTGTGCAAATTTTATGCACAATAAAACTAAAAACAACCCTGTGGTTGTAGATTTTATCAGTTTGAAGAGACCTTTCATACAAAAACGATAATTGCCAAAATTTCAACCTTTGGTCAACTTTGGACTCTAACGAAATGGTCCGAAAAAACGCAATTGTAAGCTAAAACCGCTTATATTGCTAGTAATATTCAACGCATTTTACCCTTCATTTTTCAACAAATTGGAAGTCTCTGTCACAATATTTCGATTTATGGTGAATTTATGAAAAAAATAACATTTTCTTTATGTCCGCGCGGTAACTCTTCCGAAAAAATCATACGTGCGATTGTGGTAATGTTTGCACCATTTTAAATTAGCCGTTACATAAAGTTTTATATATGAAAATACAACAAAAAATAATTGAAGGTTTTAGCTTTTCTCATTTTTGAAATATTTGCATATAAATCACAATAAATAGAAAAAAAAACCACGTTCGGTCAACTTTGACTACCGAAACTGGTTCGAACAAGGGATTTGACGTAGGAAACATCTATTTTCTGGGCGAAGGAAGCCGTGTCGCCCCAGGAAATATGTCTGCTTTAGCACTTATTTCTAGTAAAATAAATTGCTATAAATACCAGAGAACTGCTAAATTGGACATGTCGAGCCTCTGACTCGCTCACCTATAAAAGGTGTCGGAAAAATATAAAACTGGGGCAAGTGTTAAACACTACCACAGCAACCCCTCCAATTAGCCTTTTCCTCATCAAAAGACCCTAAATACGGGGAGCCGACCCATAGGTCACACCTAGCTACCCCGTTGAAGGCGGCTGTGACGTCATACTTTTCGATAGCCATTCCGTGTTCGCACGTTCGAATATTACTATTTGTTCTTTTAATTTTTATTCTGGTTACAGATCGTCATCTACCTCTTCACCCCAAGTTAAGTACTGGTTCCGCCCTTTTTCAATATTTAGGGAGTGAATTTGCCTATCGTTTTGCCTTTATTTAGGATTTTATTAGGCGTCACTTTTAAATAGGGGCGGGCGCAAGTCGCCTTTACGGCTTACCCTTGAATTGTACCGATTTACGCTTGAATTGTACCGACTTCGAGTAGTCTTCCTCTCTGCTTGTAACATGTGATATTTCAGTACATGTATGTATGTATATGTATATATATATATATGTATATATATATATATATATGTATGTATATATTTATTTATTTATTCTTGGGTTGCAGTTTTAGTCGATCCGATTTCCATTTTATGTTTTGTTCATTTTCATATTTCACGTTTTTCACGGGGGTCTTCTTTCGAGCACGTTTCTTTGTTTCGTGCTTCGCCGTTTATTTTCCACCGTCCTATTCATTTAAGAATTTTCCCTTTTTTCTTTTCGTCAGCTTGCCGTTTCTTATCGTTTTGTCAGTAAGCAGTAGTTTTTCCCCTTTTGCGCCCACTGTTTATCGAGTGGCCTTCATTGCGGTTTATATTTTACGACAGTTTATTTTTCATTTCCCCCGTGTTAAATCTATTTCTGGGTGATTGGCTCGTGTCGCCTAGTAAAGGATCCTTAATATCATTCTTTCTAGGTAAAATTAATCTAAAATTACCAGAGAAAAACAAAATTAAGAAAATGTCAGTAAAACTGACTCGCTCTCTCTTTAAAAGAAGTGTCGGTATGAGAATAGGGGCGAGTGGGGAACACTACCACGAGACATTCACCAATTAGACCTTCCAATCAAAATCCCCACTGGAGAGAGCTTGATACCAACGGGCGATGCGCCGCTACTACTACTACTAGGGACGCCACGGACAGCAGCGCCCCTAGCGGTCATCCTTAATCTATGAACATCTTGTCCTGCAGGGGGGGCAATCAATACAGGGTGGTTTCATAGGGCGACACGAGCCAATCACCCAGAAATAGATTTTTCCTACGTCAAAATCCCTTTTCTGGGCTCAGCTCGTGTCGGCCTATGAAAGAGTACCAGAGAAACAGACAAGATGGGAAAAAGGACAAATGAAAATCAGTTGTAAAAAGGAGGGATATAATAGTAAATCAGTTATTACAGCATATAACTAAGTACTTAAGGCTAACTTATTTTAAACAATGACATAAAAGAAAGTTAGTAATGTAAGTACTTAAAATTAAATTATAGTAAACATAGTAAAATACAATAATGCAGTGTAATTTAACAAAATAGATTCACTTAATAACGTATTTACAAAATATACAAACACATTGTGTCCTAACCCTAGCATAAAATAAGGGTAGGTACACTGAAGTACATTATAGTACAAGTGTGGATGTCCCTAGCGAAAAAATAAGGGACAATCCACTAATATGATCTCAGCGGCTAAGGCTAGAATATCCGAGTAGCATGGCGATAGGGTGAGGCATGTTGGACGAGGTAGGTAAAGAGAGGAGACCTGGATCTATACTACGAACTACTATACAGTATCAGGAGAAACAATGTTTCCACCGCTGCTACTGCAGAAAATTTTAAAGATTCCCAAGGACTTTAGATAGTGACGTTTAAAGACTGTCGGAGATTTCCATCCAGTATACTTTTTAAGATCCTCAAAAGTTCATATGTTGAAAGTAATTAATTGAGGTGGCTACTCCCCTGATATCATGTGCTTTTGGTTTTGAAATGAATCAGGATTGGCTTGTTTAATGAAGTAAAGGATCTGTTGTCTCTAATACCTTTTACTGATAAAAGTACCACCTTTTTTTCTCTCATAAAGAAGAAGAGAACTGAGGATCTTGAGGATGTACGAGATAGAAAGGCTCTTAAAGTTGATACTGGCAGAGAGAAGGATCTTGTGGAAGTGGATAACTTTCAAGGAGCCCACCTTGCAAGAGGATCCTAATTTTTAGCCAAAAAACTACGATCCGGAGCAAGCAGAACTTGCTCCTGAGGGGGAGGAATTCCACATGACCCCGCATCTCTGATAGAGCCGACAGTTCTGAAATTCTAGCTCCTGAAGCTAGGCTTAATAAGAATAATGTCTTTCTAAGAAGCATTATGAATGTACAAGACGAGTTGTCAGTATCTGATGCTAGTTTGAGGACATCATTTAAGAACCATGAGACTGTAGTAGGCCTTTGAGAAGGTCTAAGTCTAGCACAGGCTTTAGGGATAGACGTAAAATAAGATTCAGTCAGATCTATCTGGAAACCTAACTGAAAGATCTTCTTCAAAGCCGATTTATGAGTAGTAATAGTGCTAGCTGCTAAACCTTTTTCAAACAAGGATCTGAAAAAGGATATAGCTAAATTAACTGTCATGGTTGTAGTGTTTGATTCTTTCAGGAAGGATGCTAATTTTTTAACAGCTGAGTCATATTGTCTAATAGTTGACTTTCTCTTATCTGATCTAGGAAGAGGATGTTTGTGGATCAATGTTAGCATCTTTATTAGCCGCAAACTTCATGAAGTCCATAAAGTTAGGGTCTGAAGAATTCCTGAGGAAGCGAACACAGTCCTCATTTGTACTGATTGTGACAGCTTGGGATTGGGAATCCGTTGAGGTCGGAGACCCAATTCCAGAAGCAGAGGATACCAGTTGCTCTTGGGCCAATCTGGAGCAATCAGGGCTACTAGTCCCTTGAAAGTCCTCAGCTTGCTCAAGACTTTCAAGAGAAGATTCACTGGAGGAAAGACATAAATTTTTCTCCACTGATTCCAATCTAACGACAGGGCGTCCGTGGCATAAGCCAGAGGGTCCAGGTTTGGGGGCCACATAGCAAGGGAGCTTGTGGTTCGCTTGTGAGGCGAAGAGATCTACTTGGAGACCTGGACTCTCCGGCATATCCACTGGAATGACCTGTCGTCTAGGGACCATTCTGATTCCAGAGGACCGACCGGGACAAGGCGTCTGCTATCACATTTCTTACCCCCGCCAGGTGAGTGGCGGCAGATGCCATTTGTGTTTGTTTGCTAGTGCAAAGATGGCTATCATGACATGGTTCACATGTTTGGATTTGGACCCTCCCCTGTTGATTTGCAATGAACTACCACTGCACTGTCCAAAACTAGTCTTAGATGAGACTTTTCCGGGGGAAGAAGTCTCTTCAGGGTAAGAAATACTGCCATTGCTTCCAGAACGTTTTTATGTGGAGCTGGCGGAATTGAACTGACCAAGTCCCCTGAACTTGTTTGAATTGAGAATATCCCCCCACCCGGACAGGGAGGCATCCGTGTGAATGGTTAACACTGGAAGGGATATTGAAGGGTACCCGTTTGGCCAGGTTCTTTACTTTTGTCCATGGACGGAGTTGATTGCGAAGGATCTGTGGAATTACTGACAACTTGTCTCGAGATTTGGCGTTTGCTCTCGATCGCCAAACTCGATTTATATCTTTCAGCCTTGCTTTCAGGAGGATATCTGTCACTGAAGCAAACTGAAGAGAAACCTAGGATTCTTTCCTGGCTTCTCCTTGATGTTTGCTTGCATTTGAGAAATTGTCTGACAGACTTGGCTATCTCTTTCCGTTTGGCCACTGGAATTGACAGATTGTGGGAAGACAAATCCCATTGGATTCCTAGCCACTGAAAACGAGACTCCGGAGTAAGTCTGGATTTCGTTTTGTTTATCTGGAACCCCAGATGTCCAGAAATTGAACTACCTTTTTCGTGGCTTTGAGACATTCCTCGACTGTTGGTGCCCAGATCAACCAATCGTCGAGGTATGCTGCTATCATTATTCCCTGAGTTCTCAATTGTTGCACCACTACTTCTGCTATTTTCGTGAATACCCTGGGGGCTATATTCAGACCGAAGGGCAATCACTTTGAATGAGAATGTCTGATTTCCTAGTCTGAATCCTAGGAATGGCCGGAAGTGTCTGGCTATAGGATATGATAGTATGCGTCTGTAAGATCGATGGAGCATGTGACGGCTCCACGAGGAAGTAAGGTCCTTACCTGCGAGATGGTAAGCATTTTGAACTTGTCGCAACGAATGGAAAGAGTTTAGCCTTGGACAAGTCTAAGATTAACCCTTCTTTTTGTTGAGCCTTTCTTTGGCACGCTGAATAAGCGACCTTGAAATTTTAGATGCTTGACTCTCGCAATAGCTCCTTTCTGAAGGAGTTCCTCCGCATAATCTGTCAATTCCTTTGATGGTACTTGATGGAATGATTTGATTGGAGGGGGATCTTTGATCCAACTCCAACCCAATCCCTTGGACACTATGCTCTGTGCCCAATTGCTGAACCCCCACCTGTGACAGAAGAGGAACAGCCTCCCTCCTACCTGGGGAGCCTCATTGTTGATGGGCGGGTTTGACCTCCACGCCCTCCTCTGAACTGCCTACTCCTTGCCGCCCTTCCTGTGCCACGCTGGCGAAAGTGGCCTCTCGCTCTGTTACCTCTCGATTGCCTATTAAAGGGAGGGTAAGCCTGACCTTCATACATAGGGTTGAAGGCCGGCGAGAGTGCGTAGGAGGTCGAGGGTTGTGCCTGAGGAGACAACAGGAGGATGGGACTGGGTCTGCTTCGATGTTTGAAGGTTGTCCCTGTTGGGTAGAACCGGGACGGCCTGAATGAATTGCTGCTGTTGCTGGTGTTTTTTGGTAAGGCTGGGAACCTTTACCAGACTTCTTTAGTTTCTTACCAGCAGCGGGGGCGGATTCTTGTTTCCTCTTAGAGGAGATACCCCATCTAGCTCTAAGGCTCTGGTTGAGCCTAGCAGCCTCGTGGTGCACCTCATTTACAGCGGACTCTGGGAAGAGGTCCGCTCCCCACATGCTGGAAGCCAGGAGTCTATTAGGTTCGTGCCTAATAGTACATTCCTGCAGAACGTGCTTTCGGCAATTCTCCTAGCTTGGAAGAAGTCGAAAGCATCCGTCTGAACCGTTTGAAGCTGGGACTTGGCCAGAAATCTTAAATAAAGGTTCTGTGCCATACGAAAGAGCAGCCATCTCTGTGATAATCAGAGAATTGAGGGATCTGCCAACCTAGTTCGAGCGTCGAACTCTGCCTGGATCAAGAATCGGCAGCCTGGGAGCTTTTCGCCAAACTGGTCCATAGCACAGTCCGGTTTGAGCTTACCAAGCGTGAAAGTGGCAGGCAAGTTCTCCCACAATTCTCCGAAAGCTGGAAAGA
The DNA here is from genome assembly GCF_015104395.2 of Macrobrachium nipponense. NCBI lineage: Eukaryota > Metazoa > Arthropoda > Malacostraca > Decapoda > Palaemonidae > Macrobrachium > Macrobrachium nipponense. The sequence continues at coordinate 46,349,670 of NC_087215.1, read as the reverse complement.
GCGGAGAAGTAGACTCCGCTTCCCTCAGCTGTGGCATGGGCTCATCCTTGAGGACTGCCTGAAGAGTCGCTTCCACTATTTTTGTAGCGAACGGAAGAGAAGCCTCCTCCTCCGTCGCAAAAATAGTAAAAGGACTCTTGAAATTGAACCTGGAGCTTAGTGTTGGTACACTCCCAGTCCATCAAGGCAGTGAACCCATTCGCGTTGAGCGTGATCTCTACTATAGAGCACGTTCTCCCTGGAGATCTTGTCCTCCCTAGTGAGGGCCGCTACGGTCAGCCTAGCATATCCAATGAAAGGCTGCGTCAATCCAGGAGGATAAAACTCGAAGTCCTCAATCCTTCGAGTTCCACACTCCGGGACAGAGATCATACCGTCCTTGAATGGAGCCTAAGCGGCCACTCTCCCTGGGTTCTCCATGGAGAAGGCTGGTAGCGACTCATAAGGTGGTAGCTGGAGAATACCAGCACTTGCTACTGGGGAGACTGGATGAGGAGCCTGAGTCACCCCAGCTACTCGGTCCTCGTTCTCTCTAACTCTGTTAGAGAGATCCTTGGATGGACTGGCCCGACTGAGAATTTTAAAGTGCTCGACAGTTGTGCGAACATCTGTTCGAACTTGGTTCCGAGGGCGGAGACCTGTGAGCCAACCATCTCTCCTACCTGTTGCATCACCACTGCTGAGAAAGCAGTGGGATCAAAGTGCTAGGTCCCGCTACTCCAACCCAGTCGTTGCTGGAGTGGATTGCGGTGGAGGCCGGAGAAGGCATTGGCTCAGCAGGAGCGCGAGCCTTCTCCTTGAAGCCTTGCTTCTAGAGCTCTTTGAATAGGAAGAGCTCGGCTTAGCCTTCCACCGCGTCAGCATAGGAAGTCGAAGACTTCTTAGCTGAAGAAGACGACGACGACTTTTTAGAAGTCGTCTTAACAAGGGTCTTCGTCTCTGTCCCTTCACCTTTGGGGGTACAGAGAGAGCGGGAGAGCGGGCAGGGATCTCAGATCCCAAAAAGCCTTGGAAAGAAGCAGTAGAAGAAGGGACAGGAGAAGATCCAGGAGCGCCCAAGGAAAAGACCTCACCCGACACACCTACCTCAACCAACAATCCTCAGCACCTACCGCCATAGGCTCAATATTAAGGTCCAAGGTTGCGACGTCTGGGACCGTCTCCTGCGTGGCCACGGCCCGGCCCGAACGACTGCTGCATCTCTTGCTGGATGGAGGCTATGAGAGGGGCTGCAGATATGGGGGTCAACATATCCTGTTGACTTGCCACCGGGGAAGATCTGAACGGCCAGCTTCTTGTCCAAGATGTATGGCTGGCCCTTGGCGGCGTTCTTCCCGAAGCCGCCCACCCAAGCCTTCAGGGTTGCTAGGGCGACTTCCCTCACACCGGCATCCTGAAAGAGAAGGCGAAAATGAAGCTTCTAGTGGCGGGGGCGGGGTTAACAAGCTTATGACTAAGTGTTGTTAGTAATACGATAAAAAAGTCCACAATCGACTTACCCCCTCCCTCCACCAGCTGACTGACCAGGTCGTAACAGATGGCGCAGGCTTCCGGTGCCAGACGATCATGTCGTTGTAAGGCGTGGCACACGGGGCGTGAGATCTGCACTCATTGTGGGCGCAGGGGTCGTATAAGGTCGCATTGCACCCAAGGACCTGACAGTTGGTAGCCTGTAAGTGGAAAGATACATAAGTATTAGGAGAAACACTTACAGCCTAACAATTGCTCCGCTGCATGCCGGAGCGAGAAAGTTAGATTAAACCAGAGCCCCGCCATAATACGTGTGGTAACAAGATGGTTGGAGTTTGTCCAAGGCTACGCCGGAGACAAGAGAAAGAATCCAACCAGGTGTGGGTGGTGAAACATGAAACCACGACGGAAAACGCGGAGATGGTATACATATAATTCTAGAAATTCATCGTAAAATTAAGGATATCCTTAAAAATAACGAATAAATATCAAACCTTTCCCCCCCGTCTCTATAAGAGTGCCCGGGTAAGAAGCAAGCTCTCTTCCGGTAGCGGGGAAAAAAGGGAAGGATATAGTAGGCAAGCAAATAGACCACTAGTAGTGACCACCCCGCCCGCTGGCGGAGCCAGCGAACTATAACCAAAGGTGCCCCGGCTGCGGCGGAAGGCTCCGTTCGTTATAGTGGGGGAAAGGTGGGACTGAGCAATAGGGGGGGGGGAGGGTTCCCGGTGTAACACGGCGGGAGAGAGAGAGGGGGGGGTGGCCTACTCCTCCCCGTCCCAACAACTACCCGCTCGGTGACCCGGTACCCGATACAAGTGGTCGCCCTATACCCCAGCTGGGAAGAACCCCTGGCCTCCTCAGAGAAGGAGGGAGGAAGGCAACTGAGGTTGTCATGGCAACCAAGGGGTCCCCCAGACCCCTCCCTATACCTGGTAGGGAGGGAAGGGGAAGGGTAAGGTGCGATGGAACACGTGACCGCAAGTGGCCTAAGCCGCGATAGCAACACAACCGTGGAAGGGCCACGTGAACCAGGCTGTACCAATACATGGGACATGCAACCTAGGTCTAGCCTAACACCCTAAATAGAACTAAAATTACATCGTAAAGATGGAAAAGACACTTTTAGTAAAAGAAAAAGAAGCCCCAGGAGGAGGCAAACTGTTCCGAGGAACAGAAGCCTACTCGGAGCCAGCGATAGCCGATGAAGAGCAAGAGCCGGGATCTGGGCCAGAAACACAGAATAGCCCTAAATACCAAACTAAGAGAATTGGTAAATGGCTAACCTAGCTAAAAAGGCGATGTAAAAAACGATGAACGTGATATAGTAAGCCCATAAGTATAAGAAGTCCCAGTATGGAAGACCGGGAATTCTTAACATGAGGCAGCATGGCGCCGCCACGAGTCGGCCGGGAAACCGTATATGACCTATTAGAAGGAAAATACTGGTTCCTGGAAGACTAAAATACGGTAAAACACTACTTATGAGGCACTTAACTTAGCCGTTGCGATGGCAGCACGTTCCATAATGGAGAAGGAGGTAAATCCAAGATAATAGCACACAAGCAAAAAATGCGTACGACGCTTAGCGCTAATAATTAAGGATGACCGCTAGGGGCGCTGCTGTCCGTGGCGTCCCTAGTAGTAGTAGTAGCGGCCGCATCGCCCGTTGGTATCAGCTCTCTCCAGTGGGGATTTTGATTGGAAGGTCTAATTGGTGAATGTCTCGTGGTAGTGTTCCCACTCGCCCCTATTCTCATACCGACACTTCTTTTAAAGAGTGAGCGTCAGTTTTACTGACATTTTCTTATTTTGTTTTTCTCTGGTAAATTTTAGATTAATTTTACTAGAAAGAATGATATTAAGGATCCTTTCATAGGCCGACACGAGCTGAGCCCAGAAAACGCAATTGTAAGCTAAAAATCTTAGTCTAGTAATATTCAGTCATTTATCTTCATCTTGAAACAAATTTGAAGTCTCTAGCAAAATATTTAGATTTATGGTGAATTTAAAAAAAAAATCTTTCCTTCCCTCCGCGCGGATTCTCCGCCACAAATCTCCGAAATGCGTAAGTCCCATTCTCGGAATATTTGCTCCATTTCATATTAGGCATTTCATAGTTTTATATATGAAAATGTGCGCAATTTCATGTAGAATAAAACGAAAAATATTTGAAGGTTGTAGCTTTTCTTATTTCCGAAATAATTGCATATAAAAAATATATATAAAAAAATTCGACATTTGGTCAACTTTAACTCATCAAATATGGTCGAAAACTGCAATTGTAAGCTAATACTCTTACATTATAGTAATATTCAATCATTTGTCTTCATTTTAAAAGAAATTGGAAGTCTCTAGGACAATATTTAGATTTATGGTGAATTTTTGAAAAAAATATTTGTTTACGTCCAAGCGTTACGAATTCATGCATAATTTTGTGATAATATTTTCTCTGTGTTGCTTTTATCGTTTTACAATGTGTTATATACCAAAATGATTGCAATTTAGTGTAAATTACAACGAAAAAAAAAGTAACTTGTTACCTTTAACCGTTTTGCGCACAGCGCGATTTGAATACAATTATATATGAAATTTCGTTTTTGCGCTATCATATATCGCATTATTCATATATGATATTGATAATTTTTTTAATTTCTGATGGTTGCATACTAAACTTCAGCCAATGACAAAAAAAGGAGCCAAAAATGAACTCTTAATCTTGAAAACTAAGCACGCTGTGATTTAAAAAAAAAAAAAAATTTTCCGCTTCCGCGCTCACTCTGAAACACCTCCGGCACACGGGAGACAATTTTTTTTTACCGCTTCGGCGTAAGAGGGTTAATTTTCTGTCCTTTGTAAATAACATTTCAGAGCTATGACCGGGCAGAGTAACCTCTCTTCTTCCGGTCCTACTAAGTCCATGAGGTTTTTGATACTGAACGAACAAGGCCACGGTTTGGACGGGATCTCGTTTTTTGCTAAAAACCCCAAGGTTAATGCGCAAACCGCATTACCCTGTGCAAATCCTATTCTCTTGTCTTTGGCATTTATTTCACTCACCCGTTTAGCTGTAGACAGGGCTACTAGGAATAGGGTCTTTCTTGTCAAATCCTATTCTCTTGTCTATGGCATTTATTTCACTCACCCGTTTAGCTGTAGGGTCTTTCTTGTCAAATCTCTCAATGATGCTCTATGCAATGGCTCACATGGAGTTTCCAACAGCCACTTAAGTACTACATCTAGGTTCCAAGATAATATCTTCGAACCTCTGGGTTTTTCTATATCGAAGGATTTATTGAGATCTGTAAGATCTCTATTTGTCGATACTTCCAATCCTCTGTGCTTGAAAACAGATCCCAACATTGCCTATAACCTTTGATAGTCACAGTAGACAGATTCCTATCTGTTCTCAGATATAATAGAAAATCAAGGGTTTCTATATTAGTAAATATCAAACAGTATACACAGTATATAAATAAGAAAAGAAAAAAATCCCACTAGGAAAAGCAAGTTTAACGACAGTCAGAGGCAAGAGCTCAAGAAAATACATCTGCATCGCATGTTGGCCGAAAGCAAACTGTAATGCTTACATCGGGGCAGGCGGGTATGTATTCCTGCCTACTGGATAGTAGTTACTGCCTAACCACCTTGTTCAAGAGTTTAGCAGCTGTTTTCCAGCTTCACTGGGGTAAAATATACATTAAGAACACCCCTACATCAGGAAAACTTTAAAAGGTTGGCCAATTAAAAAAAAACACAAATGAAGAGTTAAGATATGCAAATGCACATGGTATAAGAAAAAACTTCCAAAATATTTTCTGTACTTTCCACAAGACAGAAGTTGAAAGTGAATATTTCCAACCCCGTGTGGGGCATATTTTCCAAGAAACTCATAAAAATATGCTAGTTTAACCAAGTTATAACATGTTTTTTCTAATAACTTTTAAAATCTTATTTTGTAAAATTACAGTAAAGCTCACACAATACCATAATCTTATTTTGTAAACTTACAGTAAAGTTTACACAATACCATAACAGACGAGAACTAAAATGAGTAATAAATTCTGAGTATATTTATAGTAAATATTTACAAGATGTACCGTGATGGAGAAATGTAATGTAGTGCCTTTTAGTGAGTTATAAATGTTATAGTACTTAGTTTGCAAAACTACAATTACAGCTGACATACTATTTTAAAAGATGAGAATAAAACTAACAGCTATCCCTGGGTATACTTATGAGCAAATATATACAAGATGTCCTAGGCTATCTTGTCCTGAGGTGCTGGTGTTGCCATAAGAGTTGCCATAAGTCCTTTATGGCCATTCAAGTGATTTGAACAATTTTCCCCGCAAAATTCATTCAAACTACATGGCACAAAATATTGATTCTCACCAGAGGCAGCCCAGATTGAATAGCTAGATCTATTATTATGCCTCACATCATGCCCAGACACAAGGGGGTTAAATGACTCATGGAACATTTCTGAACTCTGTGGCTTCAACTTTTAGTGATGTTTGTGCCCCACATCATGGGAGTCATAGTCAATAAAGTACCATACAACACGATATTCAAGAAGTAATAACTATAGATACTCACAGGGTTAACCAAAAGTATTAATTCTTAAGAGGAAGGTGAAAATTGTAGAGTGATGAAATTTAAGAAGTAGGACACCTGCATGGTTAAGACAAGGAAACTTGAGAAGTAAAAGGCAGAAAGCAATGAAGCCTAAAGGGTTGAAAAGTAACTGCAAAGAACCTTTCACAATGAGCCACACAAGGCACATTCTAAGCTGTACCTTTCATGGAGTTCGCAATTTACTAAAATAAATAAATCTCTGTCACTGTCAAAAATAGTTTGTGCTTTATCAACTCAGTGCTGGTATTTCTTGAACAATCAGTTTAGAGGACAAGGCTGAACTTGCATTCCAGATTGTCTTCCTGATCTGCAAGTACAGTAATACAGTTTCATTTAAACATTTCATATCATGGTTTTGTGTGACAGCACATCATATATAAACAAATAAACAAATATACAGTGTACTGCAATTATTAATTTAAAAATCTGATCAGATAGCAAAGTAATATGAGTTTTGAGAGCATTTACTTAGCTATTCAAAATAAATAGGAAATGAAAATATAGTTTTAAATCTATATAAAAAAACTAACTGTATATTACAATACTGTATATATTTAAACCTGTATAGTACATATTCAAATAATTTCTGTACACATATCCTTCTTTAACGCTAAAACATTGCATGCTTAAAATGAAAATTATATACAGGATATTCACATGAAATTAGCTCCTTGACTTCCCAAAGAGCTTAGTATCAAACCACTGGATTTTCATATGGAGGATTCCTGTACTTCATGTGCAAGTACAGAAAATTCCTTGATTTACACTTGTCAGTTCATAAAAAAAAAACATCTACATCAAACCACCACTTCATCAGACTGTCTCTTTAGCTCTTCAACCTTTTCTTGCTGTGCACGCAACTGCTTAGTGAGCTCTGCTTGTTGCTGTAGCACATAAATATTTTCAATCTTTCTTCTCTGTTGTCGCTCTACATCTCTAATAACTCCTTCATGTAGTTTTTCTCTGAGAAAAGGAACTGTCATTAAAGAATACTCTATTTAAAAAGAACTGTAACAGTTTTTACAAGGCAATTAAAATGATATTGTAATGATACAATAAAGTTTGTTCATACTTACCTGGCAGATATATATATAGCTGTATTTTCTGAAGTCCGACAGAACTTTAAAAAACAAAACTTCCGACACACGCAGTGGTCGGCCAGGTGGTTAGTACCCATTCCCCGCCGCTGGGAGGCGGGTATCAGGAACCATTCCCATTTTCTATTCATAATTTTTATTTCCACTGTCCCCTGAGGGAGGGTGGGTGGGTACTTGATTATATATATCTGCCAGGTAAGTATGACATTACAAATCATTTTGTTCATGAAACTTACCTGTCAGATATATATATAGCTGAATCCCACCTTTGGAGTGGGAAGGGACAGAATAGAAGGATTTTGGGAAACAAATGCATGCAGATGATTTACATCTTGATTCCACCTGTTAGCATAGCTGACTTCGTGATTACTGTCACCCAAGTCTGCTTCTGCTTTACTAGAGTTGCCAGCGAGGGTAGAGACCTATAAAGCTGGTGCACTCCAGATGATCTGTCAATGGGGGCGTGACCACAATGTGACTAGACCATATTGACCATACCATGAGGGCTAAGAAGTAAAATAAATATATATATATAAATATATATATCGCCACCTGACCAACCTAGCCAAAGTTAAGGTGTGTTAACTAAGGCTTAAGAGTTAAGAAACAACGGCGACTCAACAACTAAATTAAGAGCTCTTCCTAACCATTTTCTACAGGATAGGATGAGTGGTACTTTCTTGCCCCCAAGATTGTGTCTGCAGACACGTATGCCCTAGCGAGCAGCAGATCTCATATGCCATCTTCACATCTCGCAGGGAGTGTGAAGTGAACACAGAGTTGCTTCGCTAGAACATGGTACTCAGGATGTTGCTGAGTGCCATGCTCTGTTGAAATGCTTCCGAGGCCGCGCCCTACACCTCGTGAGCATTCAGATAAAAAGATTTCAAATCTTTGTGCAAACACAATGAAGGAGCATTTTTGAAAGAACTCCTTAACACTAAAGCCAGGGTGTTCTTCGATATGGGCAAGTCTTGGTCTTTTTGGAACACTGCAGATTGCCCGAATGACTTCGACTTTCTTGAGTTTTATGTAGATAAAACTTGAGAGACCCGCAGGGCACAGGACTCTCTCTGGCTCCTGCCCACTAACTTGTGCCATCCTTGCTTCCAAGCTCCTGGCCCAAGGACAAAACGGGTTTCCATTCTTAGGCCACAACGGAAGGCTTAGAGAGCACACCGCCTTATGTTCTCTACAGCCAAAACTTGTGATGATGGCTTAAAATCTCACTAACCCTCTTTGTCGATTCTAGGGTGGTTAGACGAAGTCCTTCCTGATCTCATGCAAGAAGTTAACAGGAAGGAGAGGTTTCGAATGCTTTTGACATCAAGAACTTCAGACTACGTCTAAGTTCCATATTGAAAGCTTCGATCTGGACATGCACAGTCAGTCCGTCTGTACTAAAGTCAGGTGACCGACCAGTTTGACCAGTCAGACGAATCAAGGACAGCAAGGCTGTACCCTGAAGACCATAAGGCACTATTCTTCGCTGAAGGATGAGTGTCTGGACTGCCTGGGCGATTCAATCTAAGCAAACCTTGGGGGGTGTATCAATGCAAACCCAACGTCGTCAGCGAATCAACTTCTGACTCGAGCTTCTGGTGCCAGGAGAAAGGAGCAAGGAGCAAAAAGGTCGATTCAGTCCCGAACCCGGAAGAATGCCTGACAGTCCAACCTGGTCTCATGTTACACGATCATCGGGGGTGTATAACGCAACCGACTTCGTCAACAAGAAACTCAGGGCTACTATATGTCCGCCTGATCTCGCACGAGTGTCTGACTCCGAGAAAACAGGTGAGGACAAAAGTAGATGGTGAGCGAGTTTTCGAGATTCCACAGAACTCAAAGATCGTGAATGCTTTGTTGTTTGACAGACGCAAATCTCTGAGCCCCAGGCCGTCACAACATATTTGCGTATTCTTTAATAGTTGTGACTGCCAGCTTATCCCATTCTTCAGACGGAAATGGAAGACGGTAATCTTATTCCTGTCAACATCTCGATAGTCTGAACGTAGTCAGACTCAGAGCGAGAGGTTATAGGTACCTTTCGAGTTAGAGTAGACCGACTCTCTCGGAAAAGGTCCTTGGAAAGTGAACTAGGAGTATGTGACCTCTGTGAATCCAGGATCCTGAAGGCCAACATGGGGCGATCAGCGTCATTGACGCTCCCTGTGACGTCATAATCCTCTTATTACATTTCCTAAGCGATTGAAAAGGGGAAAAGAGACTAATCATCCATCCCCGTTCATATCATAGGATGGCGTTTAATGGTACCGATCCCGGATCGAGAATAAGGGAGCGAGAAGAAGAAGCCTCTTCATCCTCAACATATCGAAGAGAAGAATGAAAGGGCGTCCCTAAAGTCTCCACAACTCTCAACTTACTTCTAAAGAAAGATTCCACTCGGAAGTCAATAGTTTGCTGCCGTCGATCGAGACGATTCGTACGGACTTTTGCAATCCTGTAACGAACATCTAGAGGAATCCTGTAACCAAACCTCTAGCGGATCGTTACATTCTACGCCTGTTGTTATAATAGCTCTTTCTCGTAAACTCGAACAGGGACCGAGAGAAGATACTTCTTAAGATATGAGAGAGCTGTGGAATATCAGAGTTGATCTGGACCACTGGTTCCAAAAACTCGTTTCGAGGACTGGAGGGACGACCGAATTGCTTTTACTTCTTTCAGATTAAGATCCAGGACATCTGAAACCCTATCCAGATGTCCGGCACCTTCTTTCTATCACCTCAGGTGATATGCATCTGAGAGATGTTCAGAATCATTCCTAGATCTTGAATAATATTTTTCAGTTTCCCGGTAGGAAAAAACTTTGTTGAGGTCTGAATTGCAGTCTATTCGGGGAAACAAACTTCTTCAGGAAGGAAATGGTCCCCCAGCAAGCTCATCCATTCCCTCCCCGAGTATGCTTACTTCCCTAATAAGGCTGCGCTTTTGCCTAAGCAGGAGAGCATATAAAAGTGCAATGTTGCGGTAGACTCATAGTTCTATACCGTGCGGTAACGAGCACCGAAAGGATTAAGAGATAACTCTGTTGAACATAGTAAGGCAAAACGAAAGCAACGTTTATTCATTCACGTAAGAAATCCCCTCAATCTTAGGCTAAGTCCGTGATTGTAGGACAGAGATACAGTTAGTCAGTCAATCCCGCAGGAGAGACGTAACCGCCAGCACAGAGATACGGTTAGTCAGTTAATCCCGCAGGAAGAGAGACGCAATACCTACCGCGCATGACAGCGCACGATCTGTTACTGGGCACTGGCTCGGTTGGACTGGAGGACAGACACGGCAGCAGCCAGCAGCTTACAAACGTCGTCTCTTAACTTTATGTCTGAGTTGCCAGCTACCCTATTCTACGAAGAAATAGGTCCGTTAGTTTGAGCAGAAAGAGACTCTCAAGCTGGTATATTTAAGCGAAACAGAAAACGCTAAATATATAGATGCGTTTGTGTCGTCAGAACACTACCATACAACGTAAAAGATAAATCGGAAACTCCTGGAAGGCTGCAGGGAGTAACGATTAAATGTCCTTAAAATAATAGACAATAGAGCTCTCGGTTGCCATCCGAAGAAGTAACTACAGCAAGCGTATATGACTCGAACGGGAACCAACCAGTAATAAAATAACGCAAGGCAAAATATGATATTATATTACAATAAAGTTTATTCATACTTACCTGGGAGACATATATATATACCAAACCATGGAACATGCAGCCTAGCTAGCCTAACACCCTAATAGAATAAAATTACATCGTAAAGATGGAAAAGACACTTTTAGTAGAAGAAAAAGAAGCCCAGGAGGAGGCAAACTAAACTGTTCCGAGGAACAGAAGCCTACTCGGAGCCAGCGATAGCCGATGAAGAGCAAGAGCCGGGATGCTGGCAGGAACAATAATAATAGCCCTAAATACCAAACTAAGAGAAATGGTAAAGGGGCTAATCTAGCTAAAACTCGACTGTAAAAAACGATGAACGTAATATAGTAAGCCCATAAGTATAAGAAGTCCCAGTATGGAGGACGGGAATTCTTAACGAGGCAGCATGGCGCCGCCACGAGACAACCGGGAAACCGTATATGACCTATTAGAAGGAAAATACTGGTTCCGGAAGACAAAAATATAGTAAAACATTACTTATGAGGCACTTAACTTAGCCGTTGCGATGGCAGAACGTTCCATAACGATGAAGATAAGAAATCCGTAAAAGGCACAGCACAGAGAAAATGCGTCCTGAACGCTAGCGCTAATGATTAAGGATGTCCGCTAGGGGCGCTGCTGTCCGTGGCGTCCTCTAGTAGTAGTAGTAGCGGCTGCATCGCCCGTTGGTATCAGCTCTCTCTTGTGGGGATTCTGATTGGAAGTTCTAATTGGTGAATGTCTCGTGGTAGTGTTCCCACTCGCCCCTATTACCATACCGACACTTCTTTTTAAGAGTGATCGAGTCAGTTTTACTGACATTTTCTTAATTTTGTTTTTTCTCTGGTAATTTTAGATTAATTTTACCTAGAAAGAATGATATAAGGATCCTTTCATAGGGCGACACGAGCCAATCACCCAGAAATAGATTTTTCCTTCGTCAAAATCCCTTATTCATACTTACCTGGGAGACATATATAGCTGAATTCAGAAATACAGCTACATACATATCTGACAGGCAAGTTTCATGAACAAAACTTAGAGAATCGAAGCAGACAGCTCAAGCTTCTTATGTTACTGGACATAAGCGGTCATTGACGTAGTCTACAAGTCTATTTCTTGTACGAGTCTGCGAATGATGAATGAGAGCTCTTCCAAATCTTGTCAATAAGAGCTTATCCGCTTACGCAATATAAAGTTAAAGATGTTTGTAAATGAAACTAACCCTTTAAGGGACAAAAAGAGATTTTTGTCAAAGGAGGGGATAACCCACTTTACTTGGACAAAACAAAGAGTATTATTTTGTCAATGAAAAGGGGTATAACCCACTTACTTGACAAAAAACGATAGTAATATTGTCAATGGGGGAAAATCACTGATTGAACAAAACGTAAATCCAGGAAGTCGAGCATATTGATTTTCCGATTCCCGTATCAAATCGTTTAATTGGCAGTATAGCAAAGGAAGTCTTTGTCTTGCACTTTCCTGATGAGCGTCCTCTTGATGAGTGCTTTTGCAGAAATCCTACCGAAAGTAGTCGAGCCGTCATGACGTATAGGACGTTCGAGCATTTACATAACCCGTAACTGCCTTATCCACAAAGTCTTGACTGCGTAAGCAAACGAGATCTTCCCTTGAGCTTTCTAACTCCATCCACCTATGCGAAAAGCATATTAATTGACAGAGACCTCTTGAATTCACGAACCGATGTCTTGCTGGGTTTTCGAAGAAGAAGAAGTTTTGTCTGTTCACTTTAAGCTTCCTCGAAGCACTGCTTACTTCATTCTTTGCATGTGAGGTATAAGGTATCAACCGAAGGTAGAGGTAAAAATTCTTGAGGCCCAAATCGTAAACAAGAGCTTGAAGAGTTCAACAGAAACATTCAGCCAGGCAACACACACCTGGCGTGCGCTGGCGCGCAGCGAGCACGCTCGGCGTCCACTGGCTGCGCGCGTGCGCTCGGTATCCACTGGCGCGCGCTCGGCGTCCAATGGTGCGCGCGTTGGCGTGCCCCACCCGCGCGCGCCTGGCGTCCATCCGAACGTTTCCCGTCCAAGTCGAGCGTCAAAAGAAGCGTGCAGAAAAGCGTCACGCTCTGACAGGGATCAAAACAGCAAGAGAAACTGCCTTCAGGGAAGAGCGAGATACATCTCGGAGAGAAATCCGACTGCACGAAACAGTCCCTCATGAGAAGGGTTTGATCGTGTGAGAATACGAGGGGCGAGGAACTCTTCTTATTCTCACAGTAACAAAGCTCGGACGTCCGCTCTCAAAAGCGTCCTGCTACTAAGACCTTTCTTTTTTCATATTTCTTTCGGTGAAAAGACGTACACGTGATCAGGCGACGTTCGCCTTCTTACTTCTCACTGGAACGCATAACGAGAGAGAGAGAGAGACTTGAAGCGTCCTCTTCTATTAAAAGCTTCTATTTAGAGGGCGCGAGTCCTTCTCCGAAAGCTCCAAACCCCTGCGCGGGGAGGAACACTTTCGGAGGACGAGAAGCAATCCTTCAGGATTCGTGCACGTGCACGCACTTAGGCAGTCTGGGATTTTCATCAAGAAACTGCCGAAGGCACGCCACCATCGTTGGGGTTCCTCGTAACCTCCTTCGGCTTTCGACATGCTCTCTCCCCGGGTCCTGGTAGTCAAGCAGAGGTCCGGCTAGAGGCGAAATAAGGCCGATCTGACGCACCCTCCACTACAACACTGTCTGCACTTAGCACCTTCACTATTGCTCTCTAAAAGCAAGCACTTTCGATTCGAAGATACGAAGGGAAAGAGTATTAGGAGAAAGGGCATAACCTCTACAGCACTGTTTAGGGCCCGAAGGCACATTAAACAGAGAAGCTTAAGGAGGAAAACAATTAACAGAAGTATCACTCTTCACAACAATGAAGGAGAGCGATCACCTCCCGCAGACATATTCATAACCCGTAGGCCCATACTACAGGGTTAGCAAAATAAAGTCTACAGGAAGATTAGCAGGTTCACTACCCCTGACTTTGTTACTGATTAATTGCGTACATACGAATCATAACGTTTTTCCTTACGGAATTAGACATGTTTACTGATTAATTGCGTACATACGAATCATACGTCTTCCTTACGGAATTAGACAAAGTCTCACACTCCTTACATGACAAAATCTCAACAAAGAAGCAAGACTCATAGCCCTCGTGCATACCAAGTGCGGATTCTACCGAAGCTTTCGGTAGCCACACGCTATCTTTGCAGACAACACCCCTCTGAAAACCTAGCCTAACTGATTTCAGATATCTTAGCAAAAATGAATCAAATTCCAAATCAATTTAAGATAGCGTATGCCTAGCCACAATCCAAGTAAATAAATTAAAAGACAATTGGGATACTTAGCGGCAATGAAGTTTTTCCAAAATCTAAGACGGAGGTACTGGAAACAGGTGTTTCCAGCACCGGCGACAGAAAAAAAATTATGAATAGAAAATGGGAATGGTTCCTGATACCCGCCTCCCGCGCTGGAATGGGTAACTAAACCACCTGGCCGACCCACTGCGTGTGTCGGAAGTTTTTTTAAATTCTGTCGGACTTTCAGAAAATTACAGCTATATATATATCTGACAGGTAAGTTTCATGAACAAAATAAAATTTTTATAATAAAGTTTTATATACGTACTTACCTGGTAATTACATAGCTAATACTTTCACTCGCTCAGCAGCTAAAATTTTCAAATTCACGGGTCAGGCTAATTTGCTTTGGGTAGGTGACTTGCCCCACCCACTTTCAGGGGGGAAAAGGGGAACAACTTAGTAAAAAGCTACAATTTGTTTATGGCCTTGTGTCCATGTGAGGGGAGGCAGGAGGGCTCCGATCATGTAATTACTGGGTAAGCATATATAAAATTACAATCTTTGAAAGTAAATTGTATTTTTCCTAACTATACAAACCTGACGTCCCCTGCGGTAGGAATTACTTAAGGCGTAGTCTGGACATGGCCGCTGAAATCTTTAAACAAGGCAGTTCGGAAGATAACTACTGGTCCGGTTGTTGGTAGTCCCTCCAACCGGACGTAAATATTCCAATTTGCTTTTGGCCCAGGCAGTAGATTGAGGGGTGGCATGAGGTGGGCAGTTAGTGTAAAGGACCTAAGGTTTGTACAGTTAGAAAAATACAATTTAATACTTTCAAAAATTGTGATTTGTTCCTACACGATACATAAACCCTCCATCCTTTACGGTAGGAAGACTCACTGACTGGTGGGTGGAATATGAGTGATCTCCAGTGAACCGACTGGGGTTCAGCCTACCTGAGATTTCCTTCCTGGTTATGAGGAATCCAGCCACTGACTTCTCATCAGAGTTAAAGAACTGCAAGATCATAGTCAGTCTTCTGGGTCTACTCATAAGGGGGAGATTGTGCCCCCCTTAAGAGACAGCTAAGAACCATTATGTTGGAGATAATAAGGCAAATACGTACAAGTTATGGGTTCATCTACTTCAAAGCCCCCTTCCCTGCCTTGTGAAGAGAAGGGGCGGATATTTGCTTCTGCATATTAACTAGTCTAAGAAAATAGATAGGTTACTCTATGGAATGTCTTAACTGCATCGGCCTTCTGGTCCAGCATATAATGTTCCACTTACTCTCTACCCGAAGGAAAAGAGTAGGATGAAATAGATGAAAGGAGAGCCAGTCACTCCACAGTCACGCTCATTTATACTCTGCAATAAGGCGAGATGAGACTGTCCTGTTAGAGCTGGGTAAGCTACACAACTTGTTGAGCAGCCACCACCGGTCCTAAGGAAAAAGTGTCCAAGGACCTGTGGCCAATATCCCGAAGGTAGTGAGAGGTGAAAGTGCGCCAGAACCCCACCTTCAAAACCTGATGAACCGACAGGTTCTTATGAAATGCGAGGGACGGGGCAATGCCCCTGACCTTGTGAACTCTCAGACGAAGTGTACTGGTGTTGTCACCAGCAACAGAGTACGCTTTCCTGTTTGTCTCACGAAACCAGTGAGATACAGTGTTCTTGGACACCTCTTTCCTGGAACTGCCAGTGCTAGCAAAAAGCCGTTGACACTCAGGCCAGAGACGTTGAGTCCTCTTCAGGTAGCGCTGTTGTGCTCTAAGAAGACAAAGCAGCATCTCGTCTGGATCATCACCAATGAAGTCACTCAGGGAGGGGATAGTGAGGGACTCAAATCTAGCGTCAGGGACCGATGGATTCTGAGTCTTTTGCTACAAAATTCGGGACAAAATTGAGCGTAACTGATCCCCATCCCCTGGAGTGTTTTACATCGAAAGAAAGACCACGTAGTTCGCCAATTCTCTTCACCGATACCAGGGCTAGCAAAAAGACTGTCTCGAGGGTCAGATCCCTATCTGAGGACTCTAGAAGTGGCTCGTACGGGGTCAGAGTCAGGCTCTGCAACACTGTGGCGGGATAACAAAAAACAAGTAAACCCCCACACAGTTACGTTAATCGTACCAGCTAACAAAATTTCCCACACTCACACTTTCCCCTTTACCTTTAACCTGCAAGACAATTGGTTCAATAAAATACCAAACACACAAAACACAAACAGGTACTCACCTCTGGCTACTGATACTTAGGGCTAGGCTGTGCTGTCCACTGGATACGTATAGGCTGTAGGCTAGCCGACACACAACCACCGCCGACAACCAAACATAAACCAACCACCCGAGAACCCAACCCACAAAAACTCCCCATTACCCAACAAATCACTGCAGACGAACACCAAAAGCCTGAAAGAACACGACAACCACTACGCTCCTCCAGCAACAACAACCGAAAACCACACTGCCCAACCACCACTCACAGACCCCGAACCGATGCAACCACATCCGACTTCAACCTCACCACAACCAGACAGACACACGCACAACATACTTCACGAAAATGCAAAATCGAAACTAAAATCACACCAAATAAATAACAACAAAACAACGAAACACCAAAGGATAACTGCTGCCAAAACCGACACTAACTTCACCAGACTCTTGTAACAGACTTCCACTGACTTCCCACAGAGCGCCACAACAGATATGCTTCCGACCGCCATTTAACCACTCCCATTCATTCTCCCACCAATCTCTCTCTCTCTCTCTCTCTCACAAACAACCTTTGGAGATGTTGTCAAATATAAACTATCATTACTCCTCCATATTACCTCCCCCATTACATTTGACAACATCTCCTTACACTCACAACATCCACACTAAATTGCCTTTTGCAACACCCAAGGATGCTCAGATGCAGGCCCCCTGGATCTTGTTTGAGGACCATCATACACTCTTTCAGTTACATCACCATTCACTTCTTCCAAACCACTTTCTTTCAAACTCCCATTATTTCCTCACTACCATCCTCCCAAATTCCATTCACTACTTCACCGATGTCTTCTATCTCTGGTTACAACATCTCCCTATTTCGGCCACCCCAAACCACTCTGTTCATCCATACTTCTCGTCAAACTCCTGCAAAGTCTTATCATCCTATCAACCATCTCCTCACTAGTCAGTTTCCTTCTCACTGAAGTCTTATTTGTCCCTGTCAACTCAAACCCACATACACCACAAGAATCATTCATTCCCTCAAAGTCATCCGTAGCACACGCTTTATCAACCGTTTGCACCCTACCACCAACCCCCTTACCATGCCGTTCATGCTTTTCCCTTCTACTTACTCTCTCCACACTCTTCTGTTTTCTTCCATACTCAATCAACACCAACTGTTGATTTCCCAGACCAATTTGTTCACCGACAGTCGGCTCATACTTATTCACCCTCAACCACTCACTCATTGCATTCTCCCGAACCTACTCGCAATTTCCCCAAAACATAACTCAATCCACTCGGTCCCACTTCCAAAATCTCAAAAGGCCCTTCAAATTTCTCCCTTACTTTATTCACATTCATTCTTCCCATCTCAACCACCTCTTTCAACACCTTATCCCCAATCTTAAAACTCTCAAACCTTTCACTCGCTTTCTTCCACAAATCCCGATCACTTTCTGACAGACCCAACCGCGGTCTGACAATCCTTTCAAAATTCAACACACATTTACAAGGAGACATACCTATACTCTTCTGCAGTGTGGCGTTATATACCCAAACTGCACGTCCTACATACATGTCCCAATCCTTGTCGCCCTTACTCATCATTCGCAAAATCTCAGTCATCGTCCTAACAGTCCTTTCTGCCAACCCATTTGCACTGGACATATACGGAGTAGAATACACATGCACAACACCCCATTCCTTCAACATTTCTTCAAATTCCCATCCCACAAACTCAGGTCCATTATCACTCAACATTTTTGCCGACTCACACACACACACATGGGCAACATCACTGACCCACCATTCATGCAACAGTTTCACTCCTCTTATCTTTGATGGGAACCACATAGGCAAATTTACTCATGTGATCCACCATCACAATCATCCCCACGTGTCCTCTTGCAGTCCTAGGCAAAGAAACACAATCAATCACAAGCATTTCAAACGGCTCTTTAATCTGCAATCGCAACACAGATGGACTTGCATACACACTCTGATACTTTCCCCTCTGACAGTCTTCACACGTGACAGCCACAGGCACACCCACACAAATCTTACTCAACCCAGGAGCATACAATCTCTCTCTCATGCATTCCCACAACTTATTTTTCCCCATATGCCCAAACCGATCATGCACCAACAAACACATACTCACAGCTGACTCAACAGAAAACACTGGCACATACACTTACCCGTCATACACCCCTTCCTGATGCAAAAAGTACACTATGTTTTTGCACACCACAAAACGTTTAGCAACCCTCTTATATACATCCAACTCACATGGCCAGTCTTCCACACGCACTCCTCCCAAAACACATTGTCGTAAAACACTTATCTTCAGGCACTTATTTTGCATTTCCTCAATCTCTTCCTCACTCAACAGATCATTCTCACTCCTAGCAATATCAATCATACCCACAAAGTTTGCTACAAATACATTTCCATCTTGAATCCTAGCTACTTGTCTGCCCCCCTTTCTAAGAATTCCATTTCCTATATCTACGTCTATATCCTGGATCCTCAAAAATCTATCCTATTAAAAAGCAAGATGGCATATCATTTTCTCCTATAACTATAAAGTTATGCATTACTTCAAGATCTCCCAACCTAACCCTTTAACTGTACCTCTTCCCATACTAAACACTTCCTTGTCCTAACCCATGTATTCTCACACTTGTAGACTGCCTTTTCACTTCCCACACATCTCTCAACTTCTCCAACTTCTCGCGGCACTTTTACACTCTCTTTCACAACCAACGGCACCTCCCTTCCATATTTTACTGCTTACCCCTCCATCCCTATCCAAGTACAACTCTCCATGTACATTCCCCTTCCTATGCAACTCAATCATATTCCTGCTCATATGGACCCACCATCCCACACTTCTTCAAGAACCTGTATCCTAACAACATATCATACTTATCACTCATTCCCTCGATCACACAAAAGTCACCTTCATCCATCCCTACCCCTTCGATTTCTACATTTTCGCCCAACATTCCAACCACAGGCATACCCAAATTTCCTTTCCTATTCCCCGTACCTCCCCTTTACATTTCCTAATTTCTTTTCACTCACTCCGCAACTTGTCACATCCATTTCAATCAAGCAGCACCAAAAACAAACCCCTTTGCACCTCACTTTTACACTCATACATTCATGAGCTCTCTCCAAACCCTTTTCATGCAACAATCCTTCACGCACGCATGCATCACTCTTACCGACTGCACACCAGAGACCCACCCACTGATACCCTTTGTGCCTAGTTTTCCCAAACTCCCAACTGACTCATCTCTTTCGCCTACACACTCTCGCCACAAGACCTTCCATTCCACATTCAACACATTTTGCCCACTGTTCCTTACACATCCTAGCATAATGCCCATTCTTCCCGCAATTACCACAAACCTCAGTCACACGAGTACCTCGACATCCACTTGCTATATGCCCTACTTGCCCACACCTGTAACATTAATATCCCTATCTTTCTTACACTCGCTCACCAAATGCCCTGTTTGCCCACACCCGAAGCAAGCTCCCAACGCCCACCGACATTCATTTTTCCTGTGCCCTAGCTTTCCACATCTGTAACACTGCTGCTCTCGTTCACGACTAACCAACCTACTCTTCAACAAGCTTGCACTCCGATCTCTCTTAGGGCTAACCGTACTTACGTTACTGGCTCTAACGCTCCTATCAACCACTCGCTCTGCCATTCACCTTGGCCCTTCCAAAACTGCCTCCCTATAGCTCTTAAACTCTGGTATAATATCAGCCACTTCAGTCCTAACACTAACACTTTCTACTCTCTTTCATACACCTATCCAACTCATAATCCTCTACTATTTCCAAAATGTCGTTCCACGACAAACTTTCATTCGTCCATCGCATTTTCTCCTTACGTTTCAGATTTTACAAACTCATACACACTCTCAGGCACAGTCACCAACAACTTCCTCTCTAACTCTTTACACTCATTTATCCCTTCATCTCCAAACTTTTTTCCTGGCCAATGTTTCCAACCTGCACACATACATCGACAACGACTCACCAACATTTATTCTTACCTTATCAAAAATGATATTGTTATAAATACAATAAGTTTCATACATACTTACCTGGCAGATATATACATAGCTAAGACTACCGTCGTCCCCGGACAGAAATTCAAATTTCGCGCCACTCGCTACAGGTAGGTCAGGTGATCTACCGGCCTGCCCTGGGTGGCAGGACTAGGAACCAATCCCGTTTTCTACTCATATATTTTCTCTTCCACCTGTCTCCTTGCGGGGAGGCTGGGTGGGCCCTAATCGTATATATCTGCCAGGTAAGTATGTGAAACTTTATTGTATTATAACAATATCATTTTCATACATCACTTACCTGTCAGATATATACTAGCTGATTGCACCCTTCGGTGGAGGTAAGAGACAGCTACTACTAGAATAGACAGGTAAACAACATCTGTTGTAGGTATAAATTAAAACCTTGGTTCCTACCTGATAGGTGGTAGACTCCGTGGGTGTTTTCCCCGTAGTCTGCATCACCTCAAGAACTTTAGCGAGATATGTGATCTATGGCCAAGAATTCTTGTGGGTCTGCCGAAGGGGTCTTATCCACTTACTCGCAGAGCCTGAAAGGACTTTGTCAATGGGTGCTGATCCACTTACATGACAACACACCTTATTAAGGAGCAAACAATCAATCCCGACCACCTGATCCTAACCACCATGTTTAGTATTAAAAATTGCTCAGAGTTATCCCCAACTCTTCGCAACAACCGTAACTCAAACCACAATGCACAAGTACACAATAATTTAAAAAAAAAATTTCTATTACAAGATATCACAAGAGTTCCTTACTGAACTGAAGTGACTGGACGCTTGTGCGACAACTGCACTTGTTCAGAAGAAAGTCTACACATCTATATTTAAGGTTTCTATTACAAGATATCAAGAGTTCCTTACTGAAACTGAAGTGACTGGACGCTTGTGCGACACTGCACTTGTTCAGAAGGAAGTCTAGAACATATCTATATTTAAGGATTGTTGTAAAGCTCCTGTACCCAGGATTGTGCCCGCAGACACAAAAGGACCTAATGAAAAAACATTTTTCATATGTCACACGCACGTCCTTCAATAGTGAGCCGCAAACACAGAATTACATCTCCAATATGTCGCTTCCAAGATATTCTTCAGCGACATATTTCTCTGAAAAGAGAGAGACGTTGCCACTGCTCTCACTTCATGAGCTCTTACTCTTAGGAGTTTTAAGGAATCGTCCGTGCAAGCCTTATGAGCGTCCATATTACGCTCCTGACAAAAAGGCTAATGCATTCTTAGACATAGGTCTTGATGGATCCTTCACTGAGCACCACAGGCCTTGTCTAGAACCTCCCAAACTGTTCCTTTTTCTTTAAGTAAAACTTTAATGCCCTTACTGGGCAAAGAGACCTCTCCGGTTCCCTGCGACGAGACCCGATAATCCTTTTACTTCGAAGTTTCTCGGCCAGGGTTTCGAAGGATTTTCATTCTTCGCTAAGAAAATAATTCCTTGAAAGAACAGATGGCTGAATCTATATTGAACCCGACTTTGTCACTAAGGGCGTGCAGTTCGCTAACCCTTTTTTGCCGTTGCCAATGACAAAAGGAATAAACATTTTCTCGTTATATCACGAAACGAGGCCAAATGTAGGGGTTCAAATCTCTCTGAAGTCAAGAACTTCAGTACTACGTCTAGATTCCAGTTAGGGGGAGAAGTCATTCTATACTTCTTGGTTCAAATGACCTAATCAGATCATGCAGGTCCTTATTGTTTCCCAAATCTAGGCCTCTATTCCTAAAGACGGCGATAGCATACTCCTATAGCCCTTTATCGTGGCTACGGAGAGCTGCGACCTCTTCCCTCAGAAATAACAGAAAATCAGCTATTTCTGCTACAGAGGTACTGGAGGAGGACAACTTCTTTGACTTACACCACTTCTAAAACTTCCCACTTGGATTGATAAACCGGATAGTTGGAAGTTCTCCCGGGCTCTAGCGATCGAGCTTGCTGCTTTACTAGAAAGCCTCTCGCTCTGACAAGTCTTTCGATAGTCGAAAGGCAGTCAGAGCGAGAGCGGGGAGGTTTTGATGAAACCTCTCGAAGTGTGGTTGTCTGAGAAGATCCCTCCTTTGTGGAAGGGATCTGGGAAGTCTACTATCCACTCCAGTACCTCTGGAAACCATTCTTGAGCTGGCCAAAAGGGGGCTATCAGGGTCATTCTTGTCCCCTTTGAAGTCACAAACTTCCTGAGTACTTGCCCCAGAATCTTGAATGGGGGGGGAAATGCGTAAACGTCTACCTGAGACCAATCTAGAAGGAAGGCGTCTACTGCTAGAGCTCTGGGATCTTCTACCACTGAACAGAAGACTTCCAGTCTCCTCAGAGGAACGTGGCAAAGAGGTCGACATGAGGAGTTCCCAAAGAGACCAGAGCTTGAGGCAAACTTCTGAGTGGAGGGTCCACTCGTATGAAGGACCTGGTTCCTCCTGCTCAGCCTGTCCGCTCGTACGTCCTTACTCCCTTGAACGAACCTCGTCAAGAGAGAGATGTTCCTCTGGGATGTCCACAACAGAAGTTCTCTCGTGAGTTCGTAAAGGGCATACGAGTGAGTACCTCCTTGCTTCCGAATGTATGCTAGAGCGGTTGTATTGTCCGCATTCACTTGAACTATTTTGTTGCAAACTAACGGTTCGAAGCTCTTTAGAGCTAGGTGTACAGCTAGCCAGTTCTTTGCAGTTTATGTGCCAGGACACTTGAAGAGCATCCCAAGTGCCTGACACTTCTCTCTTTCCCAAAGTTGCTCCCCAACCTTTTTCCGACGCGTCGGAAAACAATACAAGGTTTGGGCTCTGTATTTCCAGGGAAGTACCTTTGTTTTCCCTCAGTGGGAGTAACCACCATTCTAGATGTCGTTTTATCCAATTTGAATTTGGAATGGGAAAAGTCCGAGAGTAGTCCCTGTCATTCATGTTCACGAACTTCTGAGGAAGAACTGAAGAGGACGGAGATGAAGTCTTCCTAGGTGAAAGAACTGTTCGAGCGAGGAAAGGGTCCCTAAAGGCTCAACCATTCCCTCGCCGAAGTCCGTTCCTTCCTTAGGAAGAGAGAGACTTTTTCTAAACCTCTTGCTAGTGCTCTCTTGAGAAGGAAATACTCGAAAACCCCGAGAATCCATCCGAATCCCCAGATAGACCAAGTTCTGGCTGGGGATCAGTTGGACTTCTCGAGGTTCACGAGTATCCTAAAGTCTTTATAAGGTTTAGCGTCACATTCAGGTCCTCCAAACACTGTTCCTCTGACTTTGCTCTGATAAGCCAGTCGTCTAGATAAAGAGATATACTGATTCCTTTCAGATGAAGCCATCTCGCCACATTTTTCAAAAGGTTCGTGAAAACCTGAGGCGCCGTCGACAGGCCGAAGCACAAGGCTCTGAATTGGAAGATCCTTCCCCCGTCATGAAACGGAGGTACTCTTCTTCGACGAAGGATGGATCGGACGTGAAAATATGCGTCCTGGAGATCCAGAGACACCATCCAATCCCCTTGGCGAAGAGCCGCCAGGACTGAAGCAGAGGTTTCCATGGAGAACTTCTGTTTTTGAACAAACTTGTTCAGAGCGCTGACAACCAGAACTGGCCCTCCATCCCCCCGAGGCTTTCGCAACCAAGAAAAGGCGATTGTAAAACCCCGGGGAGCGTTTGATCCAGCACAAGTTCTATAGCTCTCTTGTCCCACATCTGATCCACCATTTGTTGAAGAGTATCTTTCAACACAGGGTCCTTGTAATTGGCGGACAATTCCCTCGGAGTTGAACGTCAGGGGAGGATTGTCCAGGAAAGGAATGAGATATCCCTTCTGAAGAACCGACATCGACCAGGATCTGTGTCGATGCGAGTTCCAGGCGTTCCGCAAATCCCCGGAGCCTGGCACCTACTGGTGTTTGGAGGAGCGCCACTTCACTTTCCCCTTTTAAAGGGGCGGAACGAGGCTCGACCTCTCTTCTCGGTCGTTTTTCCTTTTAGCGGTAACTCTAGTTGGAGGGCCGCCTCGAAAGGGCCGAACAGGAGTAGACGCCACTTTCTTTTCACCCACCATTACTGGTCTCTTCTTCCTGGACGATTGCAGGAGAAGATCTTGAGTCGCTTCTCCGTCAGCGATCGGGAAATATCTTTCACCAACTGTGACGGGAACAGAAAATCAGACCTAGGGGCGAATAACAAGCTGCTCTTTGTGAGTGTGATACTGCTTTCGTCAAGAAAGCGCTAAACACAGATCTCTTCTTCAGAGACCTGCTCCAAACAAGGAAGAAACTTCCCCTGAGCCGTCTTGCACCGCCTTGTCAATACATGACAGAATTGCAAGGAGAACATCCGGTTCTAGCCCTTCAGGGGCATGAGCCTTCTTGGACATCACCCCAAGGGACCAATCTAGGAAGTTAAAGACTTCTAGAATGTGAAAAAGTCCCTTGAGGAGATGATCCAACTCTGAAAGGCCCCAAGTAATCTTAGCCGTGTGAAGGCTATGTCTCCTGGATGCGTCTACCAGACTGGAAAAGTCAGCTTCAGCTGAAGCAGGGAGAGTGAGACCATATTCTCCCCACCCCATCTGGTACCAAATCCCTCTCTTGCCGGTCAGTCTAGGGGGAGGCATGCAAAAGACTGTCCTTACAAGCTCCTTCTTAGTAAGCATCCAGTTATCAAGCGATTGCAGAGCTCTCTTCATAGAAATCGTCGGTCTCATCTTCACGAAAGCCGACGATTTCGGAGTCTTCGAGCATGAAAACAGAGACGAGGCGAAGGAGGAGCGGCAGGGATCAATGCGTCTCCGTATTCCTGGAGAAGGAGAGCTGTCAAGACTTTGTAGTTCGACAGTCCTTCCTTACTGTGAGACTCGTCCTCTGATTCCTCTTCCATAATCGGATCAGCAGGAGAGACCACTTCTCGTTCCTGGTCTTCTTGTCCAACCATTCTCTCTACTGGGGACAAACTCCTAATAGGAGAGGGGCTAAGAGAGTGTAAAGAGCTCCTATGTTCGACTGGCTCTTCGTACTTGGCTGGCGCCTCGCGCCTGGCTGGCGCCTCGCGCTTGTCTGGCGCTTCGCGCTTGGCTGGCGTCGCGCGCCTGGCTGATTCCTCGCGCTTGGCTGGCGCCTCGCGCCTGGCAAGATCCTCGCGCTTGGTTAGTGTCTCGCGCCTGACTGACTCTTCGCGCTTGGCTGGCCGCCTCGCGCCTGACTGGTGTCTCGCGCCTCTGAACCGTCTCGCGCCTGACTGACACCTCGTGCCTTGTTGAAGACTCGCGTCTTCCTGAAGTCCCCTCCTTGCGTGACAGATGTTTTCTTCTTGAGCCTCAGCTTGGATGAATGCTCACGCCTGTTTTGTAACTCCGCGCTCGGCTGAAGCTACTGATCTGTCAGTACGTATCCCATCTGGGAGAATCCTCTCGTCTGCAATGCGTTTCTCGCTTTGTCTGACTCTCTCTTAGAGGACGCTTCTCGTCCGTAGGACGCCTCGCGCTTAGCTGTTGCTACGCGCTTGTCTGGCGGATCCCTATCTTCCCACGAGTCTCTATCTGAGATCTCAAAAGACTCACGTTTCGCAGGAGCCTCACTCCTGGTGGGAGAAGGAACGACGAGTCGTCTTGACCCGGCAGTCTGACGTCTTTCTTACGAGGGAGGATCCTTCGAAAAGGACTCCCTAACTAGGGCGGAAAGCTGTTCCTGTACCGCCAAAATGATCCTTTGGACGCTTCTCCTGCGTCTTCCCTTGCACGGGAGAGGAAGACCTCGAAAGCGTGTTGCCCCCGATCATGGAACGGCGGAAACCCTCTTCGCCTTCTTGATAGAAGGAGGTTCTTCTTCCGAAAAAGCTTCCGGCTTGAATCCAAC
Organism: Macrobrachium nipponense; assembly: GCF_015104395.2. NCBI lineage: Eukaryota > Metazoa > Arthropoda > Malacostraca > Decapoda > Palaemonidae > Macrobrachium > Macrobrachium nipponense. Next base: position 46,323,318 of record NC_087215.1, on the reverse strand, counting down.
CAGGATCTCTTTTCAGGGGTGGAAAAGTTCCTTTTCATTGGGGGCCTGGGATTTACAAGTCGAAATCCTTCCACCCATCGTTTAGGAGAGGGAGAAGCGGACGAAGAGAAGCACTCTCTGGACGCTTTTTCGATAGCGGGTCCTGAGCAGGCTGTCTATGCACAGCACCTGCTGAAAGGGGACGCCTGACGGGGGAATCTCCACAACCTCCGTACGGCTTTCGTACTTTCCTTCTCCTCTGGGCTTGGGCGCTTGGAAGAGGTCTAGGCCTGGGAGCGTCGCAGAGACGGTCCAGACGCCCCCTCCACAACACTGGGACACTCACTTCACTAAAGTCACTTTCACCATCATTACCTTTTCTGGTAGCCCTTTCGGCTTTCATCCTGAGAATGGTAGCCTTCAGTCAGCAATTTCCGAAGCTGAATCTGAATGTACAGTCAGTGAGGGTCTGATAGAGAATCATAGTTAAGAAGAAGAGTTAGGATTGTCTAAAGGCTCAAATAGGCTGTACAACTACCCGCCATCTTAGATGCCGCCCCTTCTTACTCTATCCCTTTTCTAACTTCTTCAAGTAAAGAAGTTTAGAGTCTTTCCATTCCTCAAACATTCAACCTTTCACACTCCATGACAGGTGTTAGAAATAGAACAATCAAAAAACCCCTACATTTGCCGACAATACAGTGTGAGGATCAACCGAAGCTTTCGGTATCCACACCTTGCAGCTACATTCACACACATTCTCAAACACAAACACTGAATCAGACATTCTGGAGAAAAATTCAAAAGCAGTCCAAATCCAGTCCACAGTAGCGAATGCCCCCAAAACAACGATCCAGGTACTTCACCCAAAGTCCACAAAAAAAGATGAATCAATTGCTTAGAAAAGCGAATTCCAGTCAAGAGGAGGCAGCAACGATGTTGATACCACCGGCGACAGAAAATATGATAGACAAAACGGGATGGTTCCTAGTCCTGCCACCAGGGCAGCCGGTAGATCACCTGACCTACCTGTAGCGAGTGGCGCGAAATTTTGAATTTCTGTCGGGGACGACGGAGTCTTAGCTATGATATATCTGACAGGTAAGTTGATTGTATGAAACCATGTTTCTCCTATATCTAAACCACCTACTCCTTATCCTCTTTGCCTGTTCCCAATCCTGGCTTTCATACTCTCAGAAAGGGGGGGGCAACCATTCCCCACACTCATCATTACCCAAACATATTCAACAAAAATCCTGTCAAAAAAGCCTACCCAACTCTCTGCCCAGACTTCTCGTTATCCCATACTTTGCCTCACAATACCTTCATATTCCTTAAAAAAATCCCCTATGTCCCTACTACCATATTTCCTCGTATTGTGACATCTAGGTATCTCTCTCATAGTATAGCCTTTCGTACTTCCCGCTCACTCTCACTTTCGCTACTAACATTCTGTCCCTCTCAACCTCATCCGAATACAGCGAATCAACTTCCATACTGCCATCCATGTCCTCATTTACGCTCTTCTTACCCTTCTTCTACCCACCTGTTTCCACTCACCGCTATCCAAAATCAATTCTCAGCCCTTCCCCAATGATTCAGTCCTAGTCTCATCCTGGTCCGTCCATCCTTACTAGCCTTCTTTTCCCTTAGTCGTCTTTTTTTTTCTCAGCCCACCCCCTTCTTATCTTGTCCTCAGGTTTATCCTTATCCTGTCTCTTTCCTTCTTTCCTTTACCTATCACAAACAAGTCACCTTCGTCACGTCGTACCCGCTAACAAAAATTCCCACACTCACTTTCCCCTTTTACGTTACCTTAACCTGCAAGACAATTGGTCAATAAAATACCAAACACACAAAACACAAACAGGTATTCACCTCTGGCTTCTAATACTTAGGGCTAGGCTGTGCTGTCCACTGGATATAGGCTGTAGGCTAGCCGACACACAACCACCGCCGACCACCAAACAAAACAACCAAACCCACCTGAGACCCCATACCCCACAAAACTCAATACCCTACAAACTCACTGCAGACGAAACACCAAAAGCCTGAAAGAACACCGACAACCCACAGGGACTTCCCCCAGCACAACAACCCCGCCAAAACCAACACTGCCCCAACCCCACCACTCACAGACACCGAAAATGCACCACAAACCTCTTCAACCTACCACAACTAGACAGACACACGCACAACTACTTCACAACCCCAAAATCTACCAAATACAGTGGTACCTCGAGATACGAAAGCCAATGCGAAAAATTTTACTCCTCTACATACGAAAAGTTTTCAAGATACGAAAGGTTGTTGCTGTAAAGTCCCGAGATTCGCCCGGACCACCGAGAACAATTTAAAACTCCCGCGCCGCCAACTGAGTAAAAACTCGCCACCATCCCTCCGCTCTCCCATTGGTTTTCCTTTGATGCTAGTCACCCCATAAGGTCCTGCTCTCCTATTGTCAGCACCTACCCCTTGTGCTTTAAGTATTCTATGGTAAAAGTTGCCTGTAAAATTGAAAAACTTATTCAAACAATACATTTAATAAAGAAAAAAAAAAACATTAGTAAAGATAGAATAAAGAATAGAAATGAATGGTATTATACTGTTTGGTAGTTTCAGTAGTTGAAGAGAGATAATGAAAATTTATGGCTTACTGTGTAAAAGTGATTGCTTGGCGATCGTTCGATACTCGTAAGTGCTGGATGTAAACAGACGTTTGGAAGCTTTTTTTTTGTTTGTTATTATAGTTAATCTCCGGCAAACACCCTCGTTACCTAGTTACCAGCCCACGTTGGTAGCCCTGCCTCACGGGCCTCCGGTCACACCTGCCCTCTCACGTCAATCATAACTCAATAAAACTCGGTATGAGAGGGGAGGAGGGTGGGAATCATTCAGGTTGTTCAGGTAAGTATTACAATATTAGTTCTTTTACAATAAAAACTTCATAGTTGCAATACACCCCCTGAACACTGAATAAGCCCGATTAACAACATTAATTTGGAGTGGGGAATCAAATCTGCCCCCCGGCCCCTCTACTGTACCAGTTGTCAGTCAATATAATTGAGTACGCGAGTCAGTCCCCTCAAATTCATTTGCCACTCGTCCAACTAATCTCCCATGTGTGGGCCTTCTAGGCCCTCCCATATGTGGAGGGAAAAACTCCCTGCCACCTCTACTTTAAGGTCAAAACTCATTGAGTGCGGGAGGGATACAAACCTGTTTCCTCTCAGCTGGCTATGTGCCTCACCTGAGTAGGAGGAAAAACTGAAGACCTCCCATGTGGCTCTCGGCCTCATCATGTATGGAGGGAATCTTAGACCTCATGTGGCTCTCGGCCTCTCATGTATGGAGGGAAACTGAAGACCTCCCATGTGGCCTTAGGGCCTCTCATGTACGGAGGAGAAAAACCATGTCCATCGGTGCGTCTGCGAAGGTGTCGTCGTTCGTAGTGATGCCTCTCCCTGTAGTGTTGTACCCTGCCTGTCATGTTCGCTGCTTGGTTGGCACTTGGAAGAATACCCTCAGATGACCCAGACAAGGTCTTTCCTATCGTCCTATACTTAAAAATCCTCTCGTGATATATCATATCATGAATACCTTCTACATTTCCCCTATATTCGCTCCCTACTCTAATACTAACTCAGACAGCGAGATTGTTGGGTTTAAAAATTTAGAATTTAGGCCAAAGGCCGAGTATTGGGACCTATGAGGTTCAGTCAGCGGTGAAGGGAAAATTGACAGAAAGTTTGAAAAGGTGTAACAGGAAGAAAAATCTCTCTGTTGCACAATGAGTCGTGTTAGGAGAGCGTAAAATAGATGAGAGAATATGAAAATCAGGAAAGTAAGGAGAGAGAGAGAGAGAGAGAGAGGAGAGAGAGAGAGGGAGAGAGAGAGAGAGAGAGAGAGAGAGAGAGAGAAATACAATCATCTTGGATGAGAGAGAAAATGAATCAGGGGAAGAGAGAGAGAGAGAGAGAGAGAGAGAGAGAGATAGAGAGAGAGAGAGAGAGAGAAATGAACCCATAGTCTAAACATCTCCCAAACCTCCGTAAATTGCACCCTCTTCCAAGTTAAAAAGAATTATCTAACGATAATATACTCAGTATAACTGCGTACAGCTATGAACAACCGAACGAGAACTTGTTGCTAATGCGATCGACTCTATAACATCATCACTTTATTATATTGATCCCCGTGCGACAGTAATCGAATCCGATAGCAACATCCGTTATTGTATTCATCCGCGTGCGACGGTAATTACTATTTTCATGTTATAAATGTAGCTGAAGCTAATAAGGCAAAATTACGTGCATCAGCAACCTGGGACAGAAGTCCCAAGCTTTTGTACTGAATCAAACGCAGCCGACAAAAAGGATTAATAAAGATATAAAGTGTAAGGTTCGTAATACCTATGAAAACGAGTGAAAAACGAACGGAATCCTAAATTTAACGCCATCCAACTCGAGGAACAAAAAAAACTAGTTCCAGTGAGACGTATTAGTCAAATTTGGCCTTAATTACATCGTAGACGAACAGTATGACTTCGTTCCATAAGTTAATTATCCAGATATTCATTAATATGCTAAACTGGGACAAAAAAAATGACAATTTTGTCCAAAATTGCATTTTTCCTAATATACAAAAACCCTGAGGTCCTTTACAATAGGAAGGTACTAGCGGCAGCGGATAGGTCGTAAGCTTTCGAAAACAGGGGTTCGGTAGTAACTGCTTGTCCGACAGGGCGCGCCGCGCGCGACTGGGAGGTAAACAAATCACTTTTTGCTATTGGCCCAAGCAACAAAAACTGCAGAGTGAGGGGTGGCATAGAGGTGGGACTATGTGTAAAAGGACCTCAGGTTTGTATAGTTAGGAAAATGCAATTTTGGACAAATTGTCATTTGTTCCGACACGGCATACAAACCTTCGGTCCTTTTACAATAGGAAGACTTACTTCTTGGTGGGAGGAATCTGAGTCTTTTGTGAACGACTGGTGTTCGCCCAACCTTGGAATGCCTCCCTGGGTCGTAAGAGCGAGGGAGGATCCAAGCCTCTGTCCGATTGATCGGGGTGTGCACGCAGGATCAATGGTCAGACCTCTGGACCAATCTAAGAGAGGCAGCGTATCTCTTCGTACCAGCAAACAAGAACAAGTCCTATTTGCAAGAGGCAACATAAAGTTATGTTTTGTCTCTTGTTTGGCATCCCACTTCCCCCCCCTTGTAGGAGGAATGGTGGATATTCGCTCCCATCCCCTAGTGAAAGGGATAGGATGGGGCTCTGTCGAGTAGCTCACGGCATCTCGTCCTTATCCCAGCAAGGTGATGAGCGTATCCCTCTACCACAGGTATAGGGTGGGGGAGGAAAAAGATAGGAAGAGAAAGCCAGTCACTCTCATCATTCACTTATCTATTCTTACAGTCACACCAGGGACTCGATGCTGTTCAGCCTGCTAGGGTCTGTGTTAGCTACACAACGTGTTGAGCAGCCACCACAGGTCCCAAGGAAAACGATCCAAGACCGTGGGCAATATCCAAAAGGTAGAAGGAGGTGCCTGTCTGGTTGTACCAGACCCCTGGCCTCAGTACCTGCGCCACGGAGAAGTTCTTGTGTAACTCGAGGGAGTGTTTACTTCTAGGTCCTCTTGGTGCTGACGAAGAGTCTTCAACACTCAGCCTGGGATGTCGAGTTTTCTTTAGAAAAGCGCGGTCGCGCTTTCACAGGACAAAGCCAGCATCTCCTTCGCATCGAAGGCGGTGAAAAGTCATAGGGAGGGGATTGTGAAGGACTCTAAACCGATCGTCAGGAACCGAAGGGTTCTGAGTCTTCGCTACGAAGTCGGTACGAAATCGAGCGTCACGAATCCCCATCCCCTGGATGCTTGATTCGCAGAAAAAGTCATGCAATTACCTCAGAGGAAAAAGAAGGAATGGTCGTATGACCTATCCCTCTTCTCGACTTCGGTGGGATGTCTCCTGTACCCATACTGGTCCTATCGTCTGCAGCGAAGTGTCTCACATTCTCCTATCCCCATGCAGTGGAAGTTCTTCTCGGTAGTGGATAGGACACCGACACTCAATGGTGGGTGTTTTGATGGTAGGGTACTGGTGACAAGCCGTTAGGACGGAAGAAAAGACTGTTATGGAACAAACCGAACTAGTCCACAGCGAAGTTCGTGGACTGACTTGGGCGCTCTGGACAGCTGCCGACTGACTTCGTTCGGTAGGAGGCAAGTTTGTCCAAGCGCCAGAGCAAGTCACGTAACCTTCGCCTTAAAAGGGTTATGCCAAGAGACTAAACAAATAATTTGTTCGTCACGATGCCAGAAGGCGAGGTGATGATTCTCTTAAGGCATGTGCCAACAGACGAAAGTCAATTGCCTTCTAGAGACCGAGGTCCCTGATGGCAAGATATTCATAGTATAGGTTGATTCTTCAGCTAAGGAGAAACAACACTATGTGTCGTTGAAGACGAAGGTGTACAGAAAAAAAAGCAACCCTACGTCTTCACAGCTGAACCGAGAGAAGGATTCTCAAGATTCTGAACCTGTGCTACAAAGACTGAGAACGCTAACCGCTATTCATTGCTGTCCGGTGAGGATCGTAGTTGCAATAAAAGCGGAGCGCTTTTCAGTAATGAAGAGGACAGGGAAATACTGCCTGAAGAACTGCTTCTCATGGGCTGAACATTTGGAAGTAGAGCTGTCAGGTCGGAGAGTAGGCGATGTCTTTCTTTTGACACATCTGTTAATTCGGGCGAGCATGAATAATTGACACACCTACGAAAAGAGATATTTTGAAAGACAAACTCAGTGTCTGCAAAAAATCATTCGCATATCGCGGTGCGATGCAGCGGGAGACTAGTAACAGACTTCTGTTACCGTGCGGTAAACAGAAAGATGAAAGAGTCCAGAGATATCTCTGTTGAAAATTCTCGCAATGTCGAAGGCGATGAAATCGAGCGTCACAAGCAGTAGATGGTCCTTCATTATTGCGAGAATCCCCGTTAATCAGAGACCTAAGTCCATCATTGTTGGGCAAGAGATCGGTTCGGTAGTCAATCAAACCAGGGGAGAGAGAGACGTAACGACCGTGCATCTCCGAGCCTAGCTGATTACTGAGCCGCTATCAGGCAGTTCAATACGCAGTAGCTCTCGGGGGTGACTCGTCCATCTGAGTTGCCAGGTAATTCCATTATTCCACGAAGGAATGCGTTCGGGCTAGAACCATTCGAGCATTAAAAGAATACGCTCGAGCAATTAGTATATTTAAACGAAACGGATTTCGGTAAATACAAAAGCTGATTTGGTGTTGTCATGACAATACCCAAGTATCTAAAATCGAAAACTGATAACTGCTGGGAGGTTGCAGGCAACCCGAGTTGCAGTTCAATTAAGATACAATTCGTCTCGGTCACAAACCGCAGAGTTAACCTAACGGTATGCGCCTACCCCCCCGGACAATTCAACTGTTAAAAGAAATCATGTCGCGAGGGGTAATATACGTAGTATATTTTGTAGGTTCTGTACCACGACCTCCATCCTAAAATTCTTTTCCTCTCGAGGAATGAGAATAAGGATTGGAGATCGACCGCCTTCGTTTCTCTAGTCAAGAGAGTGAAGGAGAAGCTCTTCCAAAAGGAAAGCTTCAATGGTGAACAGAATACCGAAGACGATAGTTCAAGCCAAACTGGAAGTTCCCGTCCGTTCTTCTCTATTCCAGGTTAATCGCCTACTGTGAGATACTCTTCTTTCAGCAGCAGTCTTCTTCCAAATGCTAGAAATTACAGGAATTCGAGCATAAGCGAGGTTCCGATTATCGTGTAACAATTATCGGGGATTCTAGCTCATTTTGGACCGTGGTCTCGCCTAAGTGTTTGGAGATCGTAAAAAACTCGAACACTCTGAGTGCGCTAGAAATTCCGTAGAATTCTAAGCACTCTGCGAAACCCCCACCGAATTCGTCAAACGATATCGGCTGGTGTCCTCTCGATTCCCGTAGAAATCGAGAAAGGGGCAGGATCCCTCCTCAACGACCGGGGCTTACGTCAGGTAGGACCCGAAGGTCTCCCCGGTAGCGCAGCCCCTAACGTGGGATCTTACAGAGAAATCTCTGTATGATCCCTCCCCTTTCCCTCGTAGCCGTAAGGAGAGAGGGAATGGGGGAGGAATTGGATACTGGCTCGCCTTCCCAGCGGAACTAGCAGTTGGAGAAGAAAAGGAGCAGCCATCGCCTTACGGCGATGGCCTCTCAGAGCCTGGGAAAACGTATCGTCAGGAGAAAACGTTTTCCCGAGGAGGGTTAAGTAGAGGAGGTGAAGTAGCTTGTTCGACTGGCCAGAACTGAGAGAGCCTTCTTGTCCGGAGACGAGAGACTACCTGGTTCAACACAGTCGGCAAGCTCCGATCGCGGCAGACCCACCGTCGATTTGGGTTCCCTCTCGGGCCCCAAAACGACTCGAGCCGAGACGGGCTCTGCTGGTGTAGCGGCGATCCTTCCCCGAGGTCGTTGTGCTGACGAATCAGCGCCATAACCTCGGCAAAGTTTCCTCTGGATCTCGGAAGTCACAGCATCTTGCAGAGTAGGACCGTTAAGCCCTTCGAACAAGAGCTATTCCGAGAACCTTCCTCCTAAGAAGGGGGAACAGCGACAGCCCTCTCGGTCTTCTCCATCCACTTGCGCATACGTCCTGGCCGGTCCAAGAACCGTGCCTGGCACGTAGGGCGTCGTGGTGGGATCATGAGGGCGCACCCCTCACGATCACTCCTCAATACCTCGCTCCTCCCGGTGTAACCCGAGGAAGTTGAAGGTACGGGAGAGGCAGACCTGACGCTCCCTCCTCGCTCGCTGGCAGAACCAGCAGGCTTGGAGGGCTGCAGGCGATCGTCAACCCGCGGTGGCGATCGAGCTGCAGGCCTGGTCGAAACCGTCTCGCTGTGGAGAACGGCTGGACTGAGCACGCGGGCCCCCGATCTCGAGTGTCAGAAGAGCTGGTGCTGGTTGCCGTACCCGATCGCTCTCTGTGAGAGCGACGGTCAGGCGACCTGCAGGCTCACTGTCACAGTGAGACTGGTGCTGTCCTCACGGCACGTCACGTCGCTGGTTCCAGCCGTGGCTGGCACCGGCGAACGGGGGACCTCTTCCCAGCCTCAGCCCGTGGCCGGTCGTGGACCGTCACGTCCCCGGGTAGCCAGCTGGTCGCCGCGGAGAGCGAGAGCTGGTCTGGTGAGAGTCGCGTGGCGGCTGTCACCAGTCTTCTGCCCCGTGCCGTGAACCTGACGCTGAGCGGGCTCAGAGGTCTGGTTTCCTGGCTGCACGGTCGCTGGTAGGCGACCGTACACTCGGTACCTCCCGCGAACGAGAGGCCGAGACGGACCCTGATGCAGTGGCAGAACCACTGACAACGGTGTTAGCCGGTACCCCTCTGGTCCCCGTAGTCTTCTTCCTTGCGGAAGAAGAGACGGGCCCCGCTCCCGAAGGAGCAGGAGGACCAGCGGAAGGAACCCTCCCGTCCCACCGAGGTGAGACGGGTCCCGAGAAGCTCCCGAGGGAGACTTCTTAGGAGGGAGGAGGCAACCTTCTTCCTCGGCTGTGAAGCCTTAGAAGTCGAAGGGGAAGAGGCGGCAGCCGACGACGATGAAGAAGATGAAGACGACGACGACGACACCTTCCTCCTCTTCTTCGTCAGCTTCCTCAGGACAGACGTAAGATCTGCTATCCAGGGCGGAGCCGGGGCTGCTGTAGCCGAAGCCACAGGGCCCGGACGCACCTGTACAGACAGACCAAAGTCTGGGGTAGTACCACCACGAACAGGGACGACGTCAGCAGGTATGGGCATCTCAGGGAACAGCAGGCACCAGCCAGCACAGCATCGGTAGGGACAAGCCAGCGTAGCAACGGCAGGGACAGCCAGCGCAGCAACGGCAGGGACAGCCAGCGCAGCAAAACTGCATGGACAGGTCAGCCCAGAATCGGCAGGTACGGCAGGCTAGCACCGGAAAACACAGGAAGTGGAGCAGCAGCCAGCAACATCCTGGTACCGGCGGCAGGTCCAGGGGCGGGAGCTCTAGGGCAGCGGAAGTTGGTGGTCGCGGCAGCGCGGCAACCACGAGCGGCGGCGGCACGCCCCCCTCTCGGTACGGAGAACAGCACTTCACAAGCGGCTGGTAGGCAAGACTGTACCACGTGAGGCGAGTACACCAGGTGAGGAGGGACGTCGTCACCTGGAGCGTGGTCACCACTCCATGGGTGACCGCAGTAGGCCCAGACATAGAACCGCAGCCCCTGGACACTAGCACGCCCTGCAAAGGAAGGACACCCATACCGCACCAAGGTCCACCCTCGTGGCAGTAGCACCTGCGGAGGAAATAACAGTAGTAGTGATTAGTGGGGGGGAAGTCCCCTCGCGCGGGGGGGTGAGCCCCACACCGAAACGAGTGGAAGACCCCGAATACAATTGTATATCGGGCAACCGAGCGCCCTCCCCCGTGCTCGACGGATCGGGCGAGAAGAACCCAGATAACCTCCCCCCCCCAAAGGGGAAGGGCCATCTGTGGGAGCTGAGCGGGGGGGGGGGGGGGGGGGGGGGGAGGATTCTCGTTCCCCTCCCACCCCCGCCACAGCACCCATGTACCCAACAATAATAATAAGAGCCCAAGAGCAATCGGGCCCTCGGCCCGAATGCAAGGGGCATAAGGATCAATTCCCTGACTGAGCAGAACTTGAACCAAATAAATATTGATGCAATCAATAACAATAAAAAAGGAATAAAATGAAAAAAATGAATCTTGCATTACGATTCACTTCACAATGAATAAAAGGGCTCGGATCGAGCGCATTTGCGCCCTCGGTACCGAGCGCAAGGGTAAAAGGATCCATTCCCGATATGAACGGAAACCTTGATCCATAATGAATTGATGCAATCAAATATATATGAAAATGAAAAAAGAATACTGCGCTTGCGATTTCACTTCATACAAAATAAAAAGGGAAGGATCAATTTGCCGGGAAATAGCGGAAACATTGATCCAAGTAAATAATGCAATCTCAATAAAATATGAAAATGAAAAAGAACTGCACTTGCGATTTCACTCATTCAATAAAAAGGGGAAAGGATCAATTTCCGGGTAAGAGCGGAAACTGATCCAAAATGAGTATTGCTACAATCAAAATAAATATACGAAAATGAAAAAGAATATTGTACTTGCGATTCCACTTCCATACAGAATAAGTTTTCGTGGGCAACGAGCATACAGGTCAAAAAAATATAAATGAAAAGGGCACTTACTTACGATTTTCATCTACACATTTCCAACCAAAATATAAGCTCGGAGCGAGCGCTCTCCCGCCCTCGGCACGAGCATACACAATACGAGGATCATTCTGGGAAAAATGAATTCCCGCACTTACGCCTTCAGTCCCGGCACTCGGGTAATCGGAGGGCGTGGAGAAACCAAGATCCTTTAATTCACAATTGAATTCAATGGAAATAAATATGAAATGATTGTACTTACAATTCAGTTTCACTAGATAAATAGAAAAAGAAAAACACAACCATGCGAAAGCAACGACGATGAAGCGGGCAGAGAGCGATGATACACGTCTACACGCCAGCAGGCCGAAAGCAAAAGTGATTTGTTTACCTCCCAGTCGCGCGCGCGCGCCTGTCGGACAAGCAGTTAACTACCGAACCCCTTGTTCGAAAGCTTACGACCTATCCAGCTGCCGCTAGTACCTTCCTATTGTAAAAGGACCGAAGGTTTGTATGCCGTGTCGGAACAAACATTAGCCGAGACCAAGTGATATGGTTGAATCTGGAGCCAAGGAAAAAAACAGACTAGCCGGCATCCTTATCTGTCTAAACCACACCTCCTTACAATAGTGCTGTTTGACGACAAGCTAGTGTAATTGTAATTTAATTGAAAAGTAATAAATTAATATTTTAAGGTAATTAAATTAACTTATCAGGCCTAATATTAATTTCAGTTGTCACTGTAATTTGATAATATGACTGGTAATAATTTGTAACTGCAATTGACATAAGCGCAATGTAATTACTGACGGCAATTAGTCTGTTAAACGTATGAAGACGTCATACATACGAATTCCTTATATCTGACATCTGATTACATTCCACAAGATAGATACCTTATTGACTATGTTAAATGTCAACATAGACGAACACACGTCTCCTTCAAGACGTTTGTACAAACCTGGCATAAGTGAGGAAGAGTTGTTACGTTAAGTCATGCTAGCCAATCAGGACAGAATATGGATACGGCGACGCAAACCCGTATTCGTCATCCGCTGATTCCAGCGTGAATGACTGCTGAGTTAAGTGTTTATACTACGCTAATATGATGATACATATAATAAAAATGATATTGTTAGTATACAATAAAGTTTTGTACATACTTACCTGGCAGATATATACTTAGCTTAGATCTCTGATGTCACGACAGAAAATTCAAAACTCGCACACGCTACAGGTAGGTCAGGTGATCTACCTTACCCGCTGCTGGGTGGCGGGTGTAAGAACCAGTCCCCCTTTCTTGTCAGATTATTTTCTTCCATCTGTCTCCTGAGGGGAGGCTGGGCGGGCATCAATCGTATATCTGCCAGGTAAGTATGTACAAAACTTATTGTATACTAACAATATCATTTTTGTACATGAACTCCCCTGCCAGATATATACTTAGCTGATTGACACCCTTGGTGGAGGGAAAGAGACACATACTCACCTAGAAAGTGGGGACAACACATGTTAAAGGAATAAAATATAAACCCTTGGTTCTTACCTGATTTAGGCAGAAGACTTCATAGTTACTGTCTATTAGTCTGCGTTGCCTAAAGAGTCTCAGCGAGGGCGTGACCTATGGCTGAAGAACTCTTTGGGTCTACCAATGGGAACTGAGTCCACTTACTTGGCAGAATCCAAACAGGGTCTGGTCAATGGGGATCAACCCGCTTACATGCCAGAGCCTATCACTACAACCGCAAGGAGCCTCAAGCACAACGATCACCTAACCAAATACTAATATTAGTATACGAAAGAAGGAGCTGCCTCCTGCAAACCTCCTTCGTACAACCAAAAACTCAAAATTAAAAAACTAACAGGGAAAAAGATTAAAAAAGGATGTGTTTCAGCTCCCTGCCCCAGCACTGAATCCGCCGATACGTAAGGGCCTAGCCCAAAACACTTTTCATACGTAATCGATACGTCTTTTAGGTAGTGATTGGAGAAGACTGATTCACACCTCCAAAAAGTGGCCTTCATGAGGTTTTGTAATGACATATTCTTCTTGAAAGCCAAAGACATCGCGATGGCCCTTACTTCGTGCGCCTTGACTTTCAGAAGACTAAACTGTTGCTGACTGCACGATGTGTGGGCTTCTCTAATAACATTCCTGATAAAGAATGAGAGGGCATTTTTAGATAAGGGCCTAGTGGGGTCCCTTACATGAAGCACCAGAGATGCTCTCAATAGCAGCAAGTCTTCTCTTCCTCTGAAGATAAAATTTCAGGCTTCTCACCGGGCAAAGAGATCTCTCCTCTTCTGTCCCAACTAAGGAGGATAAGCTTTTAATTTCGAAGCTCCTGGGCCATGGTGAAGAAGGGTTTTCATTCTTGGCTAGGAAAGCCGGAAGAAAAGAGCAAACCGCGGAGCCTCCTTGGAAACCTATCTCACCTTCTAGAGCCTGCAGCTCGCTGACTCTCTTCGCTGAAGCTAACGCACAGAGAAAGAGTTTTCATCGAAAGGTCTCTGAACGAAGCTGTATGGGGAGGTTCGAATCTTGAGGACCTCAGGAAGAGCAGCACGACGTCTAGATTCCAGCTAGGAACTAAGCAGGAGGTTCTTTTAACCGTCTCAAATGATTTGATTAAGTCATGGAGGTCCTTGTCTTCGGATATGTTTAATCCTCTATGACGAAAAACTGAGGAAAGCATGCTCCTGTAGCCCTGATGGGAGGACTACTAACCCGCATTTTTCCCTCAGGAAGATATGGAAATCTGCTATCTGAGTCACAGAGGTACTGGAGGAGGAAACTTTATGAGTCCTGCACCAACGTCGAAAAACGTCCCACTTCGACTGGTAGACTCTAGATGTGGAAGGTCTACGTGCATTGGCAATAGCCCTTGCAGACTTTGCCGAAAAGCCCTTAGCTCTGACGAGACTCTTGATAGTCTGAATCCAGTCAGACTGAGAGCGGGGAGGTTTTTGTGAAACCTGTCGAAGTGGGGCTGTTTGAGCAGATCGACTCTTAGTGGTAGGGATCTTGGAACATCCACCAGCCATTCCAGTACCTCTGTGAACCAGTCATGGGCGGGCCAGAACGGAGCTATCAAAGTCATCCTTGCTCCCTCTGAAGCTGCAAACTTCCTTAGTGTTTCCCCTAGAATCTTGAAAGGCGGGTTTTTCCAATCCATCAGGAATGCATCTATTGCCACTGCTCTTGGGTCCGCAATAGGGGAGCAGTATAGATCTATCCTCGCATTCCTGGAGGTCGCAAATAGATCGAGATGGGGCCTGCCCCACCCCCCCGTCCTCCACGCTCCTGGCATCGTCCGAGTGCAGAGTCCACTCTGAGGGAAGGACTTGATTCCTTCTGCTTAGCCGATACGCTCTGACATTTCTTTCTCCCTGTACGAACCTGGTGAGAAGACTTATCTTCCTTTCCTCCGACCACAGGAGGAGCGATCTCGCTGTCTCGTAGGAGGGAAAGAAGTGAGTCCCCCCCTGTTTCCGAATGTAAGCCAGGTCTGTGGTGTTGTCGAGTTGATCTGAACTGACTTTCCCTTTACGAGGTTCGAAGGTTTGAGAGCGAAACCAAAATCGCTGTTAGCTCTTTCTTGTGATGTGCCAGGACACCTGATCCCCCATCCAGGTGCCTGACACTTCTCTCGACCCGAGAGTAGCTCCCCAACCTATGTCCGATGCGTCTGCATATAACACTAGGCTGGGGTTCCGAACCTGCAAGGAAAGGCCTTCCTTGAACAGTAGAGGGTCTAGCCACCAACGTAGATCCTCCTTTATCTCTTGCGAAATCTTGAACGCAAAGTCTAGACCTTGAGATCTTCGGTTCCAGTTCCTCGTCAGGAAGAACTGTAGGGGTCTGAGGTGCAACCTCCCTAGAGAAACGAATTGCTCCAGCGAGAGAGTGTCCCCAACAGACTCTCCATACTCCCTCGCTGTGCTACATCTTTCTCTAGAAAGATTGCTACCTTCTCCGAACCTCGGGTTATCCTCTCTGGGGAAGGATACGCCCGAAAAAAACCTGAGAAGCCATCAGAATCCCCAGATAGATACGCTCTTGACTGGGGATTAGCTGTGACTTCTCGAAAATTCACTAGCAAACCCAGAGAAGCTGCTAGATTCAACGTTAATCGTAAGTCCTCCAGACATTTCTCCTTGACTTGGCCCTGATTAGCCAATTGTCCAAGTAGAGGGAAATCCTCACTCCCTCGAGATGAAGCCACTGAGCAACGTTCTTCATCAGCCCAGTGAAGACTTGGGGGCTGTGGAAAGGCTGAAGCATAGGGCCCTGAACTGAAAAAACGTTCCCTCCCCACATGAATCTTAGAAATTTGCGTGAAGAAGGATGGATCGGCACGTGGAAGTAAGCGTCCTGAAGGTCCAGTGACACCATCCAGTCCCCGGGACGAAGAGCTGCTAAGACTGATGAAGTCGTCTCCATAGCGAACTTCCTCTTCTTCACAAAGACGTTCAGGGCGCTTACGTCCAGAACCGGCCTCCATCCTCCTGAGTTCTTGGGAACTAGGAACAGACGGTTGTAGAAACCCGCGGAAAGAGGGTCCTGTACCATCTCTATTGCCTCTTTCTCTCCCAACATCAGCTCTACTGCTAGAGCGAGGGCTTGATTCATTAGTGGGTCTTTGTATTTGGCCACCAGTCCCTTGGAGTGGTGGTCAAAGGTGGTCTTGAGATAAAGGGAATGAGGTATCCCCTCTTGATGATAGCGAGGGACCAGTTGTCCGCCCCCTTTCGTGCCCAGACATCTGCAAAGTTCAGAAGTCTGGCACCCACAGTTGTCTGGAGGACACGCAAGCTACTTCTTGGCCCTAATAGACCGAGAGAAGGTCCTTCCTCTTCTAGGTGGTCTCGAACCTCTGGAGGAAGAAGAGCGGGACGAAGGCCTCCTTGAAAAGGGCTCTTGCCTACTCTGAGTTTCCTTCTTCGTTTTCTGTTGGAACGAAGGTTTCAGGATTCTAGCTGAGCGAGCCAGCATATCCTGCGTCGCTTTGCTGACAACGAGCTGGAGTGTCATTAATTATCTTCTTCGGGAAGAGTTGCGGAGAAAATTGGGAATACAACAAGGAAGCTCTCTGTGCATGAGAAACACCTTGGTAAGAAAGGAGCAGAAAACGGCCCTCTTCTTTACTACTCCTGCGCCAAAAAAGGGAAGCTATCATCCCCGGATCCGTCTCTCACTGCCTTGTCCATACAAGACAGCACTGCGTGAAGGTCTTCAGGTGAAAGAGTGTCTTGATCTTGAGTCCTCTTAGCCATGACTCCAAGGGTCCAGTCAGAAAGTAAAAACCTCTAAGACTCGGAACATTCCCTTCAGAAGGTGATCCAACTCACTCATGCCCCATGTCGTCTTCGCAGAATTAAGCGCCGAGCGACATGCGGAATCAACCAACGAAGAGAAGTCCGAGTCTGCTGAAGAGGGAAGAGTCAGACCCAAGGGCTCTCCTGACTCGTACCAGAACCCCATCTTACCCGTAAGTTTGGATGGGGGAAAAGAAAATACGGTCTTGCCTTCTCTCCTTCGATACCAACCAGTCGTCAAAGTTCTTAAGAGCCTTCTTCATCGACACTGTCGGTTCATCTTAACGACTGAAGACTTCTTAGTCGTATTGGTCGTTGAAAATAAGGACGGAGGTGACGGAGGAGCAACGGCCGAAAGAGACTCCCCAAAATCTTGCAAGAGGAGGTCGGTCAATCTCTTGTATGAAGAAACTGAAGCATCCTTGGGCAAATCTTCCTCAGAATCCCCAAGGTATTCTTCAGAAGAATGACGTTTAGAAGTTCTACTGCCAGGAGGAGAGCTATTCCTTGGAGAGCGCCTGTTCGGAGAGCGCCTACTAGGCGAGCACCTACTGGGAGAATGTCCACTGCGAGAGCGCCTACATGGAGAGCCCCCACTGGGAGAGCGCTTACATGGAGAGCGCCTACGGAGAGAGCGCCTACTAGGAGAACGCCTACCAGGAGAACGCCTACCTGGAGAGCGCCTACTAGGAGAGCGCCTACTTGGAGAGCGCCTACTAGGAGAGCGCCTACTTGGAGAGTGCCTACTTGGGGAGCGCCTACTTGGAGAGCGCCTACTAGGAGAGCGCCTACTTGGAGAGCGCCTACTAGGAGAGCGCCTACCTGGAGAGCGGCCTACCTGGAGAGCGCCTACCTGGAGAGCGCCTACTAGGAGAGCGCCTACTTGGAGAGCGCCTACTAGGAGAGCGCCTACCTGGAGCGCCTACTAGGAGAGCGCCTACTAGGAGAGCGCCTACCTGGAGAGCGCCTACCTGGAGAGCGCCTACCTGGAGAGCGCCTACTAGGAGAGCGCCTACTAGGAGAGCGCCTACTACCAGGAGAACGCCTACCAGGAGAACGCCTACCAGGAGAGCGCCTACCTGGAGAGCGCCTACTTGGGGAGCGCCTACTAGGAGAGCGCCTACTTGGGGAGCGCCTACTAGGAGAGCGCCTACTTGGGGAGCGCCTACAGGAGAGCGCCTACTTGGAGAGCGCCTACTTGGGGAGCGCCTACTAGGAGAGCGCCTACTAGGAGAGCGCCTACTAGGAGAGCGCCTACTTGGGGAGCGCCTACTAGGAGAGCGCCTACTTGGAGAGCGCCTACTAGGAGAGCGCCTACTTGGGGAGCGCCTACTAGGAGAGCGCCTACTTGGGGAGCGCCTACTAGGAGAGCGCCTACTTGGGGAGCGCCTACTAGGAGAGCGCCTACTTGGGGAACGCCTACTAGGAGAGCGCCTACTTGGGGAGCGCCTGCTAGGAGAGCGCCTACTAGGAGAGCGCCTACTTGGGGAGCGCCTACTAGGAGAGCGCCTACTTGGGGAGCGCCTGCTAGGAGAGCGCCTACTAGTGGAAGCTCGCCTGTCGGAAACAAAGTCTAATTCCACAGATGAGCGCCTGGACAAGGGAGAGCGCCTATCAGGCTCTCTGCGCCTGCTAGGCTCTTGGCGCCTGCCATCCTCAAAACGCCTGCCAGGATCTTGGTGCCTATCAGACTCAAAACCCCTACCAGGCTCTTGATGCCTGCCACGGGGAGAGAAAACATCCACGGAGGAGTCCCTGTCCGAAGCACGGCGCTTACAAGGCTCTGAGCGCCTATCCAATCGGGAGTGATCCAACGGAGAGGAATGCTTCCACTGGCGCCTACAAGGCTCTTGGCGCCTACTAGGCTCTAGAGTCCGTCGGAAAAGGAGAGCGGCAACCAGGCGAAGAACTCTTCCTTCGCTCCTGACGATAACGAGGCTCTTGATGACTGTCAAGCTCTTGACGCCTAACTGAAGAGGAGCGGAAATCCTGAGGAGAGAGCCTGTCTGGCTCCTTACGCCTGACATGCTCAATACTCTTGCTGGGGAGAGAGGAGAGCCCCACTCGGAGATGATCCCGAACTTCAGTCTGCACTTCTGACTTCCTGCTACAAGGCTCAAAAACTTCTCATGAGAAGTCCCGGCAATAGAATCAGCTAAAGCCGCAATCTGCGCCTGCAGACCCGCCAGGATTCGCGCAGGAGACCTCTTAAATTCCTCTACAGGAGATGTGGTCCGAGACCGAACAGGAGAAGCGCAAACAGAAGAATTCTTGGCTCTCTTGCGTTCCACTTCTGGTTCTTCCGCGAAGGATTCGGGGCTGGAAGGAAGGGCGCAAGGAGCTTTCCAGGGCCTCTTGAGAGGGCGAGACGACTCCGAGGCGCTCTATCTACGCTTAGGAGAAGGCGACGAAGATGACGAGAAGCACTGACGCAATAACTCCTTCTTGGCTCGATCCAAGGCAGCCTGGGAAAGGGAGCAACAGGATCTGCCGAGGGGACGCCTGACGGTGGGGGTTCTCCCTAACCTTCCTGCGGCTTTCGACTTTCCTCCTCCACTGGGTCTGGGAGTCTGGAAGAGGTCTAGGCCTGGAAGCGTTAGTGAGCGGTCAGATGCACCCTCCACTGCACTAGGGGCACTGCACTTGATCACTTGCACTATCACTCTTACCTTGTCGAGAGCGAGCGAAGCTCTCCTTACTCCTGATCGAGGCTCTCCGAAAGCAACTTCCGAAAACGAATCTTCGGGTTCAAAGCTGGGCGCAGGGCTGAAACTGGAGAAGGAACTACTTACTACTACAGGGTTCTCAGCATCAATCTCACTCACCCTCGATCTACTAGAGCTCCTTGAAGAAGCTTGCGCGGCCCTATCCTTCTCTAACTTTCTCACCAAGAAGAAAGAGCCTTCCAACCATCCTCATCCAAATTCTCACACTCTTTGCAAGGGTTAATAAAAGAGCATTCATTCCCTCATACAAGACGTACATACAGAGTGAGGATCTAATGCAGCTTTAGGAAGCCTTACTTTTACATTCCTTCACTGAAACAACCCTAAATTAAAGTAGGTTTCTTAACTTCAGAATCATCCATGATTATTAATTCTAAGAGAAATCCAAAAGAAAAATCCAAATAACAATCCAAAAAAAAAAAGCGTATGCCAAGCCAACAACAAAGGGTACTTCACCAAAATCCAATTCGTCGGCAACGAGAAAGAATTTAACTATCGTAAGGACTGAACAACAAGTGTTGTCCAGCCGGCGACAGAAAATAATCTGACAAGAAAGGGGACTGGTTCTTACACCGCCACCCAGCGGGCGGTAAGGTAGATCACCTGACCTACCTGTAGCGTGTGCCGCGAGTTTTGAATTTTCTGTCGTGACGTCAGAGACCTAAGCTAAGTATATACAGTGGACCCCCCGTATTCACGTTCTCTAGATTCGCGGACTCACACATTCGCGGATTTCTCTCGGAACGTTTCCCTGCATTATTCGCGGAAAAGGAAAATTCGCACATTCGCCGGTATTTTTCTATGTTAAATATCCACAAACTTGCCTGTTTTTTTTATGAATTTCATCATAAAATGCAATTTTTGTGATAAAACTATTAAAAAAAACCATGTATGAAAATTTTTTAGTGGGTTTTTCTTGAGTTTTAACTAACAAAATAGGCTGTTTTTAGCATTTTTATAGGGGTTCCAAACATTCGCGGGTTCTAACTATTCACGGGGGGGTCTGGTACGCATCCCCCGCGAATACGGGGGGACCACTGTATCTGGCAGGGGAGTTCATGTACAAAATTATAATGCTTTAGTCGGACAGAATCCGATCTTCATTCTGTTCGATTACATTCATACTGAATTATCCTCAGATCGGATTCTCGTTCGTTTTCAATTACACCTGTACTGAATTATCCGAAGTCAGAATGCCTTGAGCCTACAGCGTTAGCCACTATAAAAATAACTACCGATATGTAGTACAGCGAATACTTTAGGCTAGGCTAGGCTACTGAATATGCATACGATATATCATCGTGAACAATATGTATTGAACGGAGAATTAGTTGATATTACAATTATCGTATCGTATAAGTAGAGGAAAGTAACCTTAAAGACGAAGAAACCTGCACTTCTCTTCCTAAACACTATGTAGCCTATTATCCCTACTCATCTGTATCTGACCTAATTTTTCATCATCCTGAGAAGGAAGGGGAATCTGCTGCCAACACTGCCTGCTCCGCGCCAGGGGGGATGGCGGATCCTGCCCTGTGGGCTTGCGGATCCCCATAACCCCCCAGCACCGGTTAGGGCTGTCTCTGGAACAGGCAGGGGAGCTGGAAAAGAACGATTAGTAATTTCAGTACCCCTATTGCTCGATCTATCCTCACTTAATCTTGACATAAAATCGGTAAACAGAGACGTCATACTCGATGTCAGCCTACTCTCGAGTCTCTTAAAGAGCGCTGTCTCTAAGTCTTTATCTTGGTCTACGTTAGTCTCTTCCTGCCTACGTTATTACTAATACGAGACCTTTCCTATGTTTGAGATACCCTAACATCCGGTCCAAAGACCACTCCTGACATTCCACACATCTGGTCTTGACATTACATTGAACAGGCCTACAATTTACGCATAAGGAATGATTATCGTGTCTTAGGGTACTCATCCTTTTCTTGCATTGTTAGCAAAGACGATACATTGTTGAACTTCCGCTCATTTTCTGTGATGTCGTGGCTGAGAATGCAGTAGTCGTTGTCGTAGCCTGTGTTGTTTCTTCCTTTACAGAATCAATGTCTAATGACAAGGTATTAAGAGCAATCCAACCGTTAACCAAAGGGATGCGTAATTCGTCACCAAAATCAATCAAATCAAAGGTGCAAATGAAGGCCGGGCAAGACCAAAAAGGAGTTCGCTGTGGATACATCTGTACTCCACCACGAACGAAAAGTGATTGACGTGAGAGGGCAGGTGTGACCGGCCCGTGAGGCAGGGCTACCAGCGGTGGGCTGGTAACTAGGTAACGAGGGTGTTTGCCAGGAGATTGGCAACACTGATCATTTATTTTAACCAAAGATTTGGTAAATTTTTAATAAATGAGGGTTTGGGCTGGTAAGTGACCAGGGCTTATTCAGGTGTTTAGGGGGTGTATTGCAATATCATAAAATATAAAATAAATCAGACTGCCAACAAATACGTATTTTTTAGAATTCCTCTTCTGTTTTATTATTACGTTATGTATACGTACGTTTCATTATAGCTGTCAGTAACTCGGTATCTCCATTAGGTAGATAGAATAAAGAATAGAAATGAATGGTTATTATACTGTTTGGTAGTTTCATTAGTTGAAGAGAGATACTACTGACAATTTATGGCTTACTGTGTGCTAGGAAAAATGATTGCTTGGCGCTCGTTCGATACTCGTAAGACGGGTAAGCGCTGAATGTAAACAATCAATTGGAAGGTTTGTTTTTTGTTTGTTTGTGTATTATAGTTAATGATTAATTAATAATTATTTAAAATGAGTACATATTGATTAGTTATACATTTTATTGGCATATTCTAAGCTTTTAGCTCTTAGGTTTAGATGTCAGAATCATAGACTAGGCTACAGTAGCAACCGCTAACATAGGCTAGGCTTATTGCTAAGGGACATATGCTAAAGTCCTAATATATGCAGTAAAAATGGGGTTGAACATTACATGCAGTTGAATATTGCTCAAGTATGCAGTATTTTGCCTTTTTGGAGTCATATTTCTTCCGTCGGATCGGTGTCGTAACCCTAGAACATGTGTTTTAGGCCTGGAAATATAATTTACTGGGGTGTTTTTGGAGGGCTTGGAACGGATTAGCCATTTTACATGTAAAATGTGTTCCAAGATACGAAAAACTCATGATACGAAGGCCGTCTCAGAACGGATTAATTTCATATCTCGGGGTACCACTGTAACACCAAAACAACAAAACACCAAAGGATAACTGCTGCCAAAACCAACACTAACTTCACCAGGCCTCACTCTTATGATATGACTCTTGAACAGACTTCCACTGACTTCCCACAGAGCACCACAACAGACATGCTTCCGACCGCCATTTAACCACTCCCAACCTTTGGAGATGTTGTCAAATATAAACTATCATTACTCCTCCATAACTAGAGTCACGTCCCACTCAGGAGGCCTGAGATCCCTGGGTGGGCATGACCTCTTGAAGCTCCTTATAAGTAATGATATCTTGAAGGAGGATGAGATATCAATACCTTCCAGCTTCGAGACTAGGGCCAGTGTGGCCCTGTAGCCTTTTACAGCTGAGACAGAAAGAAGCTTCTCTTGGAGAAGAAAGATGAGGAAATCTGCGACCTGCTGAAGAGTGGCTATGACTGGAGAGATACGCCATCTACAACACAAACCACAGAAGATGGCCCACTTTCCCTGGTATATCACTGCTGAGGATTGTCTGAGGTATCCTGCCATCTCTGTTGCTGCTTGGCAAGAAAAGCCTCTTGCTCGCAAAAGATGGCAGATGACCTCCAGCCGTGAAGACACAGGAATGACATTGCCTGGTGGTACTCAACACCAAAGTGTGTCCCATCGCACGTTCCTGAAACTCTTGGAGAGCCAGGAAGGCTGCCTTGAGTTCCAGGATGTTGATGTGAAGGTGCTTTTCGTTAAGGTCCCCCACTCTTGCGGCCAGCTACTCCTCCAGGTGTGTGCCCCATCCCTCGGTCAATGCATCAGAAAACAGAAGCATGTCCGGAGGGGGATTGGAGAGGTCCACTCCTATTAAGAGGTTCCTGTCATCAAACCACCATTCCATGTCCTCTCTTACCTCCTGCAAGAGGAGGACAATAGCAGACTGAGGGTTGTGGGACTGGGACCAGTACTCCCTCAGTTTCCATTGGAGAGACTGAAGGTGAAGCTGCCCATGAGGGACCAGCTTCTCCACGGACGACAGGTGAACTATCACGACCTGCCAAAGCCGAGCAGGCTGTTCCTGATACAAGAGTCCGAGGAGAAGACTTTTGCTGCTACTGTGTCTATCAGCATGACCAGGTACAACATCCTCTGTTTGGACTTGAGGTCAGACTTCTCGTGATTTATCAGGATCCCCAGATCCCAACAAAACTTGAGGAGCCGATCTCTGTCCTGTAGCAACTGTGAGCTTTTGTCGAGATACCTCAATAGACGTATCCCATACAAATGTGCCCAAGCTGAGACCAGGTTGAACACACTTGTGAACACCTGGGGAGTGGTCGAGAGCCCAAACCAGAGTGCCCTGAGTTGGTAGACCATTTCTCCGAGAACGAAGCAGAGGTACTTGCAGGAGGGCTTGTGGATGGTATCTGGAAATGAAATACGCATCCTTCAAGTCCACTGTAAGCATGAAGTTGTTCTCCCTGTCAGAGGCAAGCACTAATTATGTTGT
The DNA here is from genome assembly GCF_015104395.2 of Macrobrachium nipponense. NCBI lineage: Eukaryota > Metazoa > Arthropoda > Malacostraca > Decapoda > Palaemonidae > Macrobrachium > Macrobrachium nipponense. The sequence goes on along the minus strand of NC_087215.1, from coordinate 46,299,355 downwards.
CTCCATCTTAACCAAATCTGGTGAACGAATCGGTTCAGGGGAGATAGGTCTATGACCAGTCTCCATCCCCCCGAGAGCTTCTCTATGAGAAAGACCCAGCTGTAGAATTCTGTAGACCAGCCCGACACTACTTTTACAGCATCTTTGCTCAGCATCTTCTTGACTTCTACTAGAGTCTACTATTACATACGACGGTAGACGGACCGGGTGGCTGGTGAAAGGTGGTGGAGACTCAAAGGGTTGAAGATCGTGTGCTTCCTGAAGGAAGTCTACAACCCAGGTCTCTGCTCCATGTCACTGCCATGTTGCCCAATGACTTGACAGGCAACCCCCCAACCAATGGCAGCAGCTGGAGGGGAATGCCACCCCTAGCATTTCCTCTTCTTCCTTCTCTTACCCCCCTCTCCCAAAGGCAATGAGGGCTGAAAGGGGAGTGATGTCACTCCTTCCAAAAAGGAAGAAGAAGGCTGGGTTGTCCCTCGGGCTCCCTTGGAAGAAGATGTCTTCTTCGGGGTCGAGGAGGTGCTAGCTAGACTCGAAGGTCTGGTCGCAGTGGAAGGCGAAGACTCAGAGGTCTTTGCCACTGCCTGGTGGACAAGCCGGTCTTTATCGTCATTCATGCACTTGTCCACCAGAGCATCCACCTGTTCTCTGTTAAAGAGAGGTGGAACCCATCAGTGGCCTGTTACCTAGTGCCAACACCGACTCAGGGCCAAGAGACTGGGTAACTCGAGAGAGGACAGCGTCGCATCTCGAGCACCAGATTTGCCCACAGGTTTGCAGTCTGGTAGGCAAGGTAGGAGGTAGCCCTACCTCCAGACTGACACGGTCTCCCAAAAGCTGAGTCCTACCCGGGATAATGCCCCAGAAGAAGCAGTAACTCTAGACACTGTTAAAGACCACAGGTCTAACCAGGAAACCGCCTGAAGAGCTGCCATCACGGTAGCCTCCAGGGTCACTGCTTCCTATTGAGAGAGAGATACACTCCCTCTTCAGGTGCTGCAGCGACAGACCGGGACCTAGGTGAACCAGGTCTGAGTCCACCTGTTTAGTCAGTAATGGCCTCTCCGAGGGTGTGTAGAAGTGCCTATGGCGAGGTAGAGGAGAGGGAAGCAGCTTATCCGAACAACTGGACCTGAGAGAATTTCCTTGCCCGGAGACAAGGCCATTCACCTGGTCCAATACACCTTTGGCCAAGGACGACCACGGCAGCCCTGTTGAGACCCTGGGTTCCCTCTTGGATTTCCAGAAGGCTTCGAGATGAGAGGAGCATTCTCCTGCAGAGGAGGCAGTGGACGCTTCCCCGAGATCGTTAAGCTGACGTATCAGTGCTATGATCTCTGCAAAGGTCCTCTCTGGACAAAGGGCCCACAAGCCCTTCAAGAGATCGGTCCTCCCGATCAACTCTCCCCTGAGGGAGGACCTCACCAGACCCCTAGATCCCTCCTCAACAATGTGGGTGTATGTCCGACATGGGCCTAAAATCTCTCCAGGAACATAGGCCCCCAACGCTGAATCCCATAGGCTACCAATGCTGAATCCCGAGGAGAACACTGCAAAGGATTCCTACTATTCGCCTCACCCCTCCCGGTGTATCCCAAGGAAGTAGAGGGAATAGGAGAGAAGATCAGATGCTCTTATTCCTAACAGCGCTGCTGTCAGAGGGAATGAGTCGCGTCCTGGTGTCAACCTGCGGTGATGACAAGGACGTGGGTCTGGGGGAGCGTGGTCACCTCGGCAAGCCGCTCTACTGACAAGAACGCAGAGGTTCTCACCTTGCTGCAGCAGTGCCACTGTCAGCAGCGACCTGGCTAGCAACATCATGGCTACCAGAGCAGTGGCTACCAGCAATGTGGCTAGCAGCCTGGTGAGAATATGCATTGTCCTCACAACGCATCCAAGCCTTTTTTAGGTCGAACCTCATGCAAAGCGGGCTGTACCAGGGACCTCCTCTTAGTTTCTCCAGATGCCTTGTCTCACGGAACAGCGGCATCGACCCTGGCACCTGGAGAAGAACCATGCTTCTTCTTTACAGGTAGCTCTGAGCCACAGCTCGGTCCTTGCTCTTACCCCACACCACTGCCATGGCGGGGAGATGACTCCCCGTCCTTGACTGCGTACGCCATCCCTCACGTGGTCGTACATTCGGAGACACTTGCGAACAAGACTTCGACATGGTTGATGTCCCTCGAGCAATGCCCCTGGGAGCAGAGGCCTGAGAATGAACCGGTCCCTGGGGACAGTGTCTCGGTTGAGCCAGCGAGCGAGCCAATTGCTTCCTTCCCAGAGGGAGAGGGCAAACCCTTAGAAGTCTCAAGATGAGACTTCTTCAGGGCCGGAGAAGCTACCTTCCCCTTCATAAGCCATAAAGCCTTCAAAGGGGGAGGCGAGGAGGCGGCAGAAGACGACACCTTCTCCGATCTCTTCTTCTTTGCCTTTGTCTTCGACAGCTTCCGCAGTAAAGCTGTCAGGGCCTCCCCAGGGGGCGGCAGATGACGGGAGCAGGAGTAGGTACAGGAGCAGAGGCAGGCGGGGTCACTTCTGTCACCACCAGAAGAGACAGAGGAGCAGTAACCCTTGGGACAGTGCCACCCCAAATCCAGGAGGAGGGGCACTGCAGTCACAGGTGCTGGAACATCATATGTTGGAAAATGGGGCCTAGTCCACGTCACCATGGTTGGCAACATTGGTTGGATGGTGTGACCAGACCAAGTGAGAAGGAACATAGTAGCTGGGTAGTGTCACCATGTTAGTGGTAGGGGTGACGACTGCATGGGTCACGGTACTCCTGGTAACTCTATTTTGGTGTGCCAGCATTGCTTTAATGGAAGGAGTGCCAACCAGCCCCAGAGACATTCCTGCTTGACCTAAGCCTGACACCTCACCTGCGGAAGCAAAAGTCGGGTTAATTGGGGGTTACCCTTACTCTGAAGGTGTGCCTTTGAAGAAAGGGGAGGCCCCTAAAGAAGCGTTCCCTAGGTCTGTGACCACAGCCCCCTCTTCCTCTTCCCTCTCCGACTCACCGGAAGGGGAAGAAGAAGCGAAAGCCTCCCCCAAGGGGGAAGATAGTGAGTATGGGTTGGTTGTTGGTAGAGGGGTAGGAAGAGGAGAGGTTAGCTACCATAGGCATGGTAGGCATGGTGGGAGGTGTTTTACCTCCTGCCACTGATTTAATCTTATTAATATATTTCCTCCTCCCAGCAAAATACCCCCACTGCAACACAGACTACAAGGAACACTCCACACACATACTATTATCAAGGTTACATTCAAGCCCTCAGTATGATAAGCAGAGGCCACGAGGATCAATATCTTTTAGATATCGGAGGCAATACCAAGAACTGTAGGCTTGTGGAAATAGATGATAACGATCAAAGGGAGAAAAATAAGAGCACTGATCTTTGCGGGGGAGTCACTTCCTTAGAAGTGAATGACTACCAAAGCTCCCTTTGCTTCAGTGTGCCCATAGTAAGGGAAGCTAACTCTTGGGAACCGTCCCTGATACCCTTGTCTATACAAGAAAGAACTCCAAACCAGTTTGTGGCACAATCCTGGGGTAAAACAGTTTTGTCTCTGATCTTATATGCCAGAGCATCCACTGACTAATGTAAGAAGCTAATAACCTAGAACACTTTAAAATGATATTGTTATGATACAATAAAGTTTTATACATACTTACCTGGCAGATATATACTTAGCTATTTGACTCCGTCGTCCGACAGAAATTCGAATTCGCACACACGCTACCTGTAGGTCAGGTGATCTACTTACCTGCCGCTGGGTGGCAGGACTAGGAACCATTCCCATGTTCTATCATATTTTTTCTATACCGCCTGTCTCCTGAGGGGAGGTAGGGTGGGTATAATTGTATATATCTGCCAGGTAAGTATGTATAAAACTTTATTGTATCATAACAATATCATTTTTATACATTCAACTTACCTGTCAGATATATACTTAGCTGATTCACACCATTGGAGGTGGACAGAGACAGCTAAATACAGAATCAAACAGGAATCACAACTATCATTGTAGGTAATAAATAAATAAAACCTTGGTTCCTACCTGTTTAGACTGAAGACTTCATGAATACAATCCAGGAGTCTAGTCAGTCTCAAGAGCCTCAGCGGAGATATTGATCTATGGCTAAGAGTTCTTGTGGTTCTGCCAAAGGGGCGGGGGTTCTTACCCGCTTACTTGGTAGATCCTGGAAGGACTATGTTCAATGGGTGCTTATCCACTTACTTGACAAGACCTATACAAGGAGCACAACATCGATCCCGATCACCTCAACCTATCCATGTTAGTTCTAAGATTGCAAGAAGTTATCCCCTAACCTCTTGCGAAACAACCACAAACTCGAATCACAAACATTCGTACAGTAAAGTACAAAAAATGAAAATAAAATTTAAAAAAAAATTGTTTGTACAATCTAACCAGTAAGACGTCTCTTGATTCCCCACTGATCCAAACTAGGACGCCCGTGCGCACCAAGCATACTAATCAGCAGAAAAAAAAAAACCAACAACTCGTCTCACAAGGTAGATCTATGTACTATCAAAAATTAGAACAAATACAAATTTTTTCTAAGGATCGTTATGTGTTCCCAGCCCCAGCACTGTATCGGCTGATACAAAAGGACCCAGAGAGAAACACTTTTCATATGTTACTTTAACGTCCTTAAGGTAGTGCTTAAGGTAGTGCGATGCGAACACTGAATTACACCTCCAGTAAGTCACATCCACAATGTCCTTTTAAAGACATGTTTTTCTGAAAAAGCTAATGAAGTGGCCACCACTCTAACCTCATGAGCCTTCACTCGGAGAAATCCTGAAAGAGTCTTCAGTGCAGTTATTATGAGCATCCGTAATAATGCTCCTCACAAAAAATGCATTACATGGGTCTACTAGGATCCAGAACTGCGCACCACAGGCTTTGTTTACATCCGTTGAGTTCATTCTTCTTCTTTAAATAGAACTTCAGAGCTCTAACCGGACATAAAGATCTTTCTAATTCCTCTCCTACTAGATTTGAAAGTCCTTTAACTTCAAAACTCTTTGGCCAGGGTTTTTATTTTGAAGGGTTCTCGTTCTTGCCAGAAACAGAGTCTGGAAAGAACAAATTGCCGCATCACTCTTAAATCCTACTCGAGAATCTAGAGCGTGTATTTCACTAATTCTCTTCGCAGTCGTTAACGACAACAAGAAAATACATTTTCTCGTTAGATCTCTAAACGACGCGTTGAGAGGAGGTTCAAATCTACTGATGATAAAGAAATCTCAAAACTACATCTAGGTTCCAGTTAGGAGTGCGAGGAGAAAAGGTTTTAGAGATTTCAAAAGATCTAATAAGATCGTGGAGATCTTTATCTTCTGCTATTCTCAAACCTCTGTTTCGAAATACGGCAGAAAGCATACTTCGATAACCTTTAATGGTAGAAACTGATAATTTTGATTCTTCCCTAAGGAAAATCAAGAAATCAGCTATGTTGGTCACAGAGGTATCGGAGGAGGACAGTTTATTCTTCTTACACCATCTTCTAAAAACATCCCATTTTGATTGGTAGACCCGAATAGTTGAAGATCTCGGGCCCTAGCAATTGCTTTTGAAGCTTTGTTGCTTGAAAAAGCCCTCTCGCTCTGACAAGTCTTTCGATAGTCAAAAGGCAGTCAGAGCGAGAGCGGGGAGGTTTTGATGGTACCTCTCGAAATGGGGTTGTTTGAGAAGATCTCTCCTGTGTGGAAGAGATCTTGGGAAGTCCAGTGTCCATTCCTGTACCTCTGTGAACCAATCTTGAGAACGGCCAAAAGGAGCGATGAGTGTTAGTCTCGTCCCTCTTGATGCCGCAAATTTTCTTAACACCACTCCTAACATTTTGAAGGGGGGAAAGGCGTAGGCATCTAGGTCTGACCAGTCCAGCAGCATGGCGTCCACCGCTATCGCTCTCGGGTCTTCCACTAAGGAGCAAAAGTTCTCTATCCTTCTGGGATAGGTAGGTGGCAAATAGGTCTATATGTGGACTGCCCCACAGGGACCACAGAGCTTGACACACCTGAATGTGAAGGATCCATTCTGTGGGGAGAAACTTGGTTTAACCTGCTTAGCCTGTCTGCTCTGATGTTCTTCTCTCCTTTCACGAATCTTGTGAGGAGAGTCACCTTCTTTTCTTTCGCCCAATACAACAGCTCTTTTGCTATATGGAACAGAGAAAGAGAGTGAGTTCCCCCTTTGTTTCTTGATATATTTTTTGGCGGCCAACACTGTGGTGTTGTCCGAGTGACCTGTTACCCACTTGACCTAACACTTCTGACTCGAAGGCTTTTAGAGCTAGAAGAACGGCATAAAAGTTCTTTGGAGTTTATATGCTAGTCTTGCTGATCCTTCCTCCATTGGCCTGATACTTCTTTTGTCCCTAGAGTCGCTCCCCATCCCTTCTCTGAAGCGTCTGAGAACAAGATTAGGTTTGGGTCCGAAACTCTAGAGACAAGCCCTCGTTCTTTTCTGGGTCCGAAACTCTAGAGACAAGCCATCGTTCTTTTCTAAGGGAAAAATCCACCACTTCAGATGATTCTTTACTTCCAGAGGAATACTGAAAGTGTCTGAAAGTTGCCCGTTCTTCCAACTCCAAATTCTTCTTAGGAAGAATTGAAGAGGGCGTAGGTGGAGTCTTCCTAGCGAAATGAACTGTTCTAGTGAGGAAAGTGGTTCCCAGAGACTTAACCACTCCCCTCACCGAATTCCGTTCTTTCTCTAGGAAGCTCGAGATTTTCTGTAATCCCCCGAGCAATCCTTTCCTGGGACGGAAAAGCCCGAAAACCCCGAGAATCCATCCGAATCCCCAAATAGACTAAGTCTGACTGGGGATCATCTGAGATTTCTCGAGGTTCACGAGTAATCCTAACGTCTTTGCTAGGTTCAAAGTAGACTGTAGGTCCTCCAAACACAGTTCTTCCGACTTGGCCCGGATTAGCCAATCGTCGAGATACATTGAGATGTTTATCCTTCTAAATGAAGCCATTTGGCCACGTTCCGCATCAGATACGTGAATACCTGAGGAGGCGGTCGATAGGCCGAAGCACAAGGCCCTGAACTGGAAGATTTGTCCTTGTACAACAAATCTTAGATATTTTCTTGACGATGGGTGAATCGGAACATGAAAGTAAGCATCCTGAAGGTCCAGGGATACCATCCAATCTCCTGACGTAGGGAAGACAGAACTGAAGCTGAAAGTCTCCATGGAGAACCTTCTTTTTCTTTTTCTCCACGTACCTGGTTCAGGAACGCTTACATCTAGGACGGGTCTCCATCCCCCGAAGCCTTTGGAACCAAGAAAAGGCGGTTTGTGTAAAAACCCCGGGGAGAAATGGATCCTGCACTAGCTCTATTGCATTCTTGTCCTCATCGACACCATCCGTCTGAAGGAGAGTCTCGTTCAGTTCCAGGGTCCTTGTAACTCGTCGACAAATCCTTCGGAGATGTTGCCAAAGGAGGTCTGTCTACGAAGGGAATGATGTACCCTTCTGTAGGACAGACAGAGTCCAGGGATCTGCTTCTCTACGGACCAGGCCTCCAGAAAGTATTTGAAGTCTGGCCCCTACCTGTGCTTGGAGGACATGACTGCTATTTGCTCTTTTTAAAAGAGCGGAAGGAAGACCTCCCTCGCTTGTCGAAGGGGCCCCTTTTTCTCTTCGAAGTTGATCGAGTTGAGGGGGCTCCACGAAAGGGCACCACTGGAGTAACGAGCCACCTTCCTTCTGAGTCGGAACTGCAGGTCTACTTTTCTTGTAGATTGCACAAGAAGGTCCTGCGTAGCCTTTTCGAACAGATCTCGAAACATCATCCATTCACTAAAGATGAAGGAAACAGATATTTCTGACAGAGCGCGAATAGTAGAGCGGACCTCTGAGAAGGAGAAACTCCTTTCGTCAGAAAGGAACTGTACAGAGATCTTTTCTTTAACATTCCAGATCCAAAAAGTGCCGCCAACTCACCAGAAACCATCTTGCACAGCCTTATCCATGCAAGATAGGACACTGTGCAAAGTTTCTGGATCAAGAAAATCTGGCTCACCTCTTCTTAGCCAGCACCCCAAGAGACCAATCCAAGAAGTTGAACACCTCTAAGACGTGAAAAATTCCCTTAAGTGCTGATCTAATTCCGACATACTCCAGGACACCTTTGCTGAATTGAGAGACTGTCTTCTCACAGACTCTACAAGACTCGAGAAATCTGAATCTGCAGACAGGGGAGCATCAATCCCATCGCCTCTTCCGCCTTATATCAAATGCCTCCTTTTTCCCTGTCAGCTTGGAGGGAGGAGAGCAATAAACAGTTCTCAGAGTTTCCTTTTTAGATAAAAGCCAAGAATCAAAGACTGGAGGGCTTTTCTCATTGAGATCGCAGGCTTTCATCTTTAAGAAAAGCGAGGATTTCGGGGGTTTTTGTGCTCGAAAACAGAGATCTCGGCGAAGGAGGAGCCGCAGGACTAAGAGAATCCCCAAACTCCTCAAGAAATAACGAGGCTAAAACTTATAATTGGAAAGTCCTCGTTGGTTGAAACTTCTTCCTCAGAAATCTCTTCAAGTTCAGGAGTTAGAAGAGATCGCTCTTTCCTGAACGATTCTCTATCAAGAGAAGTCGCTCTAGGAGAATTGTTTCTAGTAGGTGAAGGACGGAACAATAACGTCCCTACAACTAGTAGAAGCCTCGCGTCTGGGAGGCGTCACGCTTCTGGTTGGCGTCTTGCGCCTTGCAGCGTCCTCGCGTTTACCTGGCGCCTCTCTCCTGGGAGGCGTCACGCTTCTGGTTGACGTCACGCGCCTTGGAGCGTCCTCGCGCTTGCTTGGCGCCTCTCTCCTGAGAGGCGTCACGCTTCTTGTTGACGTCTCGCCTCGTAGCGTCCTGGCGCCTTGCCTAGCGCCTCGTTCCTGGGAGGCGTCACGCTTCTGGCTGGCGTCACCCGCTTTGGAGCGTCCTCGCGCTTGCCTGGCGACTCTTCTCCTGAGAGGCGTCACGCTTCTTGTTGACGTCTCGCGCCTCGTAGCGTCCTGGCGCTTGCCTGGCGGGCCTTGCTTCCTGGAGGCGTCCTGCTTCTGGTTTGGCGTCACGCACCTTGGATCGAAACTCGCGTCTTCTAGCGCCTCGATCCACCACTGGCGTCTCACATCTGGTTGACGTCTCACGCTTGAATACTCGACGCGCCTGACTGGCGACTCGCGTCTGGAAAGCGCTTCGCGTCTGTCTGGCGTCTCGCGCCTGGCTGGCGCTTCACCCTTGGCTGACCGCTTCGCATCTAGAAAACTTGACGCTCTTGAAGGCTCTATGCGTTT
>NC_087215.1:46269121-46289526 GCF_015104395.2 Macrobrachium nipponense | reverse complement strand
TTGAAGCGGACAGCTCAAGCTTCTATATGGACATAAGCGTTCATTGACGTAGTCTACAAGTCTATTTCTGTACGAGTCTTGCGAATGATGAATGAGAGCTCTTCCGAATCTTGTCAATAAGAGCTTATCCGCTTACGCATATAAAGTTAATGAGAAGTTTGTCAATGAGAACTAAACCCATTTACGGGACAAAGAGATATTTTGTCAATGAGGGGATACCCACTTTACTTGACAAAACGATAGTATATGTCAATTGGGGGAAATTCACTGAATTGACAAAACGTAATCCAGGAAGTCGAGATTTTATTTTCGATTCCGTTCTCAAACGAGGAAGGGGGGCAAGAATCCTTGTTAAGAGACGGCTTACGACTGGTAGAACGACGATGTTCAATTCGGCAGCGTAGTCCCGACTAGGAACTAACAAAATCTATCATCTGAAAAGCCCTTTCAGATGGGCTAAAAAGCTTGCAAAATTATCCTGGGAAGAGGAAGAAACTCTCCAACCAGCTTCCTCTCCCGTATCAAAATTTATTGGCATATGGCAAAGGAAGTCCTTGTCTTGCGCTTTCCTGAAGAGCGTCCTTTTGATGAGTGCCTTTGCAAGAATCCTACTGAACGTTGCCGAGAGTCCTGACGTGCAGGACGTCGAGCTTTTACATAACCCATAGCTGCCTTACCGCAAAGCTTGACTGCGGTAGAGCAAAAGAGATCTTTCCTTGAGCTTTCCATAACTCATCCAATCCTGGACTTTACGAAAAGCAATATTAACTGACAGAAACCTCTATAATTCACGAAACCCGTGGTCTTGCTGGGTTTCAAAAACGAAGTTGCCTTTTCACTTTAAGCTTCCTCCGAAGCACTGCTTACTTCACATTCTTCGCAGGCGATGTAGAAGGGATCACCGAAGAAGTTAGGTAAAAAATCTTTAGGCCAAATCAGCTTGAAGACTTCAACAGAAACGTTCAGCCAGGCGACACACCTGGCGTGCCCTGCGCGCGCTGCTCGGCGTCCACTGGCTAGCAGCGAGCACGCTCGGCGTCCACTGGCGAGCAGCGAGCACTCTCGGCGTCCACTGGCGGCGCGCCGCTCGCGCTCGGTATCCACTGGCGTGCGCTCGGCCTCGGCGTCTACTGGTGCGCGCTTGGCGTGCACCGCGCGCGCCTGGCGTCCATACCGAACGTCCCGTCTAAGCCGAGCGTCAAAAAAAAAAACGTGCAGAAAAGCGTCACGCTCCTACAGGCGTCAATGCAAGCGAAACTGCCTTCAGGGAAGAGCATTAGACATCTCGGAGAGAAAAACGACTGCACGAAGCAGTCTCAGTGAAGGGTTGATCGTGTGAGAATACGCGGCGAGGGAACGCCTTCTTATTCTCACAGCAACAAAGCTAGACGTCCGCAGCTCAAAAGCGTCCTGCTAATATGACTTGCTTTTCCCTTTTCTCGGTGGAAAGACGACACGAGTTCAGGCGACGTTCGCCTTCTTACTTCTCACTGCAACGCATGACGAGAGAGAGAGACGAAACGTCCTCTTCTATAAAGCTTCTATTTAGAGGGCGCGAGTCCGTTCCGAAAGCTCCAAACCCTGCGCAGGGAGGACGCTTCGAGGACGAGAAGCAATCCTTCAGGATTCGTGCACGCACTTTGGCAGCCTGGGAGTAACTTCAGGTCTGCCGAAGGCACGTCAGATCGGGGGTGTTTCCCTCGAAACCCTCCTTCCCCTTCGGCTTTGGACATGCTCTCTCCTGTTCCTGGGAGTCAAGCAGAGGTCCCAGCCTAGAGGCGAAATAAGGCCGATCTGACGCACCCTCCACTACACAAGGGGCACTGTCAACTGCACTTAGCCACTTCACTTTTGCTCTCCACTTTCGATTCTAAGTTATGAATCGATAGAGTATCAGAGAAAGGTCATACCCTCTACGAAACTGTTTTAGGGCCCGAAGGCAACATTACAGGGTTAGGAGTTAACAACTACAGAAGTAGCACTCTTCACCACAATGATAGGAGACAGCACCTTAGATTCCAAGATACAGATGGAATCTATAACGTAAAGGGCATTACCTCACGAGACATATTTATAGGCCCGTAGGCCATACTACAGGGTTAGGCAAAATAAAGTCTACAGGTAGGTTAGCCTACCCTGACTTTGTTTACTGATTAATTGCGTACATACGAATATACGTCTTCCTTACGGAATTAGACAAAGTCTCACACTCCTTACATGACAAATCTCAACAAAGAAGCAAGACACATAGCCCTCGTGCATATCGAGTGCAGAACTACCGAAGCTTTCGGTAGCCACACCCTATCTTAGCAGACAACACCCTCTGAAACTAGCCTAACTAGATTCAGATATATAAAAATGAATCAGTATTCAAAACAATTTAAGATAGCGTATGCCTAGCCACAATCCAAGTCAATAAATCAAAAGACAATTAGGATATTTAGCGGCCATGAGGTTTCCAAAATCCTTAAGACGGAGGTACTGGAAAACAGGTGTTTCCAGCACCGGCGACAGAAAAATTATGAATAGAAAATGGGAATGGTTCCTGATACCCGCCTCCCAGCGGCAGGAATGGGTACTAACCACCTGGCCGACCACTGTGTGCCGGAAGTTTTTGAATTTCTGTCGGACTTCAGAAAATACAGCTATATATATCTGCCAGGTAAGTTTCATGAACAAAATGAGGCATAAGCCGAAGTGGGAGTGTCTTGGTCCACCATTTCGTCTTCATAAAAGGTTATTGGCAACAAAGACAAGTCTACTGGCGTCTCAGGAGCCAACAGAGCCTTCTTGAGCAGGCTCAAAATACTATCCAGTTTACTATGAGAAAGGTCCAAAGGTTGACCAACAGCTGTGGGTGCCTGAGACAGTAGCAGGAGCCTGGACAAGAGGAGTCAACTGTGCAGAAGGCTCTGGGCGTTGCACTGAAGAAACTCCAACTAAAGTAGAATATGCTGAGATGCCAATCGATGAAGCATGATGATCTGTCAAAGCTGGACGTGCAGGTGCCAATGGGAGCTAAACTACTGGATGCTCAGGTATTACAGGGTGCTCGGGAGCTAATGATACAAAGACAGACTTGGGTGCCTAGGCACTAACGGGTGCACACCAGCCATTGGAAGGTTGGGTGCTCCTGGAAGGTCAGGAATTACTGGGCACCTGGGCTCTACTGGGTGCTCTGATGCTACTGGACACTCCACATCCAAGGAAAATTTAGATATTGCTGGGAGCCCAAGCACTTGTCGATGCTCTGAATAAGAAACAATCGTGGAGGATGAGCCCTTGGGCACCAAAGGCAGATTCTCTGCTGAAATATGGTTCAAAGAAAAATGCTCTGGACTGTCTCAGTGACTACATGAAGGGTGCCACAGGATCCTTAATCTTCTTACGTAGCACTTAAGGAGAGTGCGACACGTCCACCGTGCACCTTTTAGTGGGTTGATCTGTCTGCAAAGCGCCATTGATGCCTGGAACTTGGCTCCTTGGAACTCGGCAGACAATGCACATCCACGGAGATACCTTTCCAATGGCTCTTGGTAACAACCTGGGATACGTCACCAGGCTGAACTGAGGGAGGGCGACTACTTGCTGGCAGACCCCCATCCACCTCCCTTGGGATACCAGTTTGACTCCTCTCAGGTTTTGGGGGAGTATGCTAGGGACCTTTGACTAGAATTGGTGGGACGAGCAGCCACCTCCTCCACCAACACTTCACTAGCACTATGCGCTACTGGGGGCTCAGAAATGCTCATTTTGTCCGTAAGGCCCTTCACTGATGACCCAAATTGGGCCATGGTTTCCACCAATATTTTAAACCTTTTATCAATCTTTGCTTCAAGGCTGGCAATGGGACTGGGTTTGGAAGCATCGGAGCTGTGATAAGGAGAGGGTGGAATAGTTAGAGAGGTGGGAATGGGGGGTCACTGAAGTCAAAAGAACATTAGAATCAGATTTGGCAACAAAGGATTCCTGGCTAGCTAAAGACTGTTTACTCTCTGACCTAGCTGTCGCTTTACCCTTCTTGTCCCTAGCCAATTTCTTTAAATGAGATTGCAGTCTTCCACTTATTAATGTCCCAATCATCACACCTTGACACCGTAAATCAACACAGCACACCCGTCCCCTACAATCTATGCACGTCGTATGATTCTTTCATCAGTCGCTTATTACAGCCTTTCCTGCAATACCTTAGGCTAGATGAACTTGCATCTTACATCATGAAAATCTAGTAACAGGTCAAAATTGGGTAAAGACATAGTCATTAGCCAATAAAGGTCTTATTAAAGAAAACCTGCTATGTACTATCTAAAGGCTACCAAATGAAAAATACTTCACCAATTGATGATGAAAACAACTGGAAAGGTCATGACTCCCAAAAATGACAGCTGCTGCCAACACCTGGAGTACAGCCATCAGCCGGCAGATATAAATTGAAGCTCTTTGCCAAGTTGTTCCTTCTCTTTCCCCCAAAAGTGGGTGGGGCAAGTCACCTACCCAAAACAAATAAGCATGACCTGTAAATTTTAAAATTTTAGGTGCTGAGTTTGTGAAACTTTTAGCTATGTAATTACTTGGTAGGTCATTTACACAAAAACCACATTTGTATTACCATAGTTCACAATCTTATTGGCCAATTTTGCACTGTACTTAGAACTGATAAATATGAAGGGGATTAGGTATTGCTTACCTATCTATATTTTGTTTCACGTGAACATATGTTACAATTCCCACAGTAAGAACACAAGAAGCTCCAAGAGTTATTTTGGAAGCCAAAGACATTCTGGAAATGAAAAAAATAAATAAAAATTAAAACAAAAGCAAAATTATCCGACAAACTCAGACCATGGATCAAGGCCCAAAAGATAGTACATAATACTATATAGTACGTGTAACAAATCTTTGAAGTAATTTGTATTTTTCCTAATATACAAAAATAGTCAACTACTGATGGTAAGGTGGGAATCCCGCCCACCCAGTCAGTATGCACTCACTTTACCTTTTGGCCAAGGCAACATGATGAGGAGCGTCTTGAGGTAGGCTATACAGGCGGTCCCCAGTTATTGGTGGGGGTTCCGTTCCCAATGGCATGACATTAACTGAAAACTGACAAAAAACCAAAATCGGCGATAGTAATAGTGCCATCCCTGGTTAACAGCACAGATAACCAGGGATCAGTGGGGGGGCTGTTAAGTGAGGATCGCCACCAATAAACGAGGATTAACATCGATAAGTGGGAATTGGCACATATTGGAGCCGAAAATCCACTTATCGTCAACAGACAAGCTTTGTAAAATCGGATCGCCGACAACTGAGAACTACCTGTACGTATACAGTAATACCTCATCTTACACGATTCGTTTATGCAAATTCACAATAGTGTGAACTTTTCACTAGAACCTAACTAATATCATACGAGAGTATTTCATAGACACACGAATGCAAATGCAACATTTTCGAATCCTGGAGAAACCCTGCAAAAGTGTTTATTTCATTTTTTATGTATAATGCAGTCCCTCGTTACCTGTGGGGGCTCCGTTCCCTGGGATGTGCCCATAAGCGAAAGCCGCCATTAACCAAAACTCAGTGATTTATCGTGCCACATATGGTGCTGATAACTGGTTATCGGCAACATAAGCACCCTTATGGTGTGCCATAATCATCCTTTCGGCACTTCTCTTAGATATGTTATGGCGCCGATAACTGGAACTTAGCCGTTATGACACCACAGATGACTGATTTTATGGTGCTAGCCAGTGCCATAAAACCAGATCGCCAATAAGCAACTCCACCAATAACTGGAGACTCCCTGTCATTTATAAGTTTTCAAGTTTTCATGTGTAAATTAAATAAAATGAAAAAAAATTACATTTTTATAATAAAATAGTTTTAATTATACTTGCCCTGTACATAATTACAGGCAGTCCCCGGCTTACGATGTTCTGAGGTTACGACACTTTTCAATTATATTCATCAGAAATTATTTCCAGGTTTACGGTGCAAGTTCCGGGGTTACAGCGCTTATGACGCCAAGGGTTTTTTTTTTATGAAAAATGCAATAAAAATGCAGTTTACATAGTTTTTAATACTACACCCAAAGCATTAAAAGTAAGGTTTTCTTAGGATTTTTGACAATTTTCGGCTTATGATGCATCTCTAGAACAGAACCCCCCGTCGTAAGCTAGGGACTGCCCGTAAATAGCTAAGAGTTTCGCTCGCCCAGCAGTTAAATTCTGAAATTCGCAGATTGCACTAATTTTCTGTTTTGTTTTGGCTAGGTAACAATGACCCTGCCCACTTTTGGGGTAAGAGAACCCACTTGGTAAAGAGGTCAGTTTGTTTCATGCCTTTATAAAGAAAACACCATGCTAGGGGTTAGAGGGTGGGCCCCGATTATATAATTACGGGGTAGGTATAATCAAAACTTTATTTTATTACAAAAATTTCATTTTTAATTATGGGACTTAACCAGTAATTATATAGCTGATTCCCACACTGAGGGCTGGTGGGAAGCATGGATATTTCTACCTCAAAAAATCAACATTTTGACTAGAAAGAGGATAGAAAAAATTTTGCCAACACTATTGTATAAAAAAATTTGTGGTTCCTTACCCAATAAGAGAGTTGATATAGGAAAGCTCTGCCTTTGGATGTCACTCATCTTATCATGTAGAGACATGGGGGGGGGGAGTGCGAAGAGTCACTCCTCTTACGAGGTTCCCGTCGTCCAGCCACCAGGCTAGGTCCTGCCTCACCTCCTCCGTGAGGGACACGGGAAAGAAAGGTGGGTCTCTTGCCTGTGACCAACACTCCTTTAGTCTCCACTGAAGAGACCGCAGGTGAAGACGCCCGTGAGGGACTAGCTTCTCGAGAGACAACAGGTGACCGATCACGACCTGCCACTGCTGAGCTGGCTGCTCCTGTAGGGACATGAACCGTACTGCTGCCTCCCTGATCCTGCTGATCCGCGAATCTGCGGGGAAGACTCGCCCTGCTACCGTGTCGATCAGCATGCCCAGGTACTTCATCCTCTGCTTGGGCTTGAGATCTGACTTCTCGTAATTCACTGTGATCCCCAGATCGCGGCAGAATTCGAGGAGTCGATCTCTGTCCTGTAGCAACTGTGAGCGGGAGCTCGCCAAGACCAACAAATCGACGAGATACCTCAGAAGACGTATCCCTACTGAGTGGGCCCAAGCCGACACCAGCGTGAACACTCGCGTGAACACCTGTGTGGCAGTTGAGAGACCGAAACAAAGTGCCCTGAATTGGTACATCGTCCCGTCAAGGATGAAGCGGAGGTACTTCCTGGAGGATTGATGGATGGGTATCTGGAAATACGCGTCCTTCATATCCACAGAAAGCATGAGGTCATTCTCCCTGATGGAATTGAGAACTGACCTTGCCATTTCCATCATGAACTGAGTCTGGCAAACGAATCGGTTCAAGGGAGAGAGATCTATCACCGGGTGCCAGCCCCCCAAGGACTTTTCCACCAGGTAAAGTCGACTGTAGAAGCCCGGCGACTGATCCCAAACGATCTCCACAACACGTTTGCTCAGCAGGAACGTACATCTGCTGATGGACCGGGTTGAAGGTGAGGGGTGGCCGAGACTCGAAGGGTAGTAAATATCCCTCCTGAAGGACGTTCACTATCCAGGTCTCCGCTCCGAAGCGGTGCCATGTTGCCCAATGGCTCCCCAGGCACCCCCTGACTTCCGGCAGCAGGTGAGGGGGAACGCTGTCCTAAGCGTTTCCCTCCTCTCTTCGACTTCTTCTTCCCAGTTCCTCCTCGAGAGAAGGAGGCCTGGGAGAAGGGCTGGTTATGGTCACTCCTTACCGAAGAAGTCGAAGGCAGTCTTTCCTCTCGGCTTCGACGAAGCAATCGTCTTAGCCGCAGAGGAAGCGCTAGCTAAACTCTTGGGCTTAGCCGCAGTTGTTCAAGGTTGCCCAGCCACCTTCGAGACTGCCTGGTGGACTAAACAATCACTCTCATCAGTGCGGCGTTGTTCCACCGCAGCATCCACCATCTCTCTGGGGAAGAGAGAGGAGGAACTCCGCACCGGTCCGTTGTGAAGACTCAAGGCCGCCTCTCGCCCAGCTGCCCTGGTGACTCGGGTGAGGACAGCGTCCCTATGCCTCAGCACCAGGTTGGCCCACAGGTTAGCTGTCTGGTGGGCCAGGTAGGAGATGGCCCTACCTCCAGACTAGCACAGTCTCATGAAAGCCAGGTCCCCTTCGGGAGTGATGTTTCCCGAGGCAAGTGCCTCTTGCTGCGAGAACCAGAGGTTCTCCGACAGGAGCTGCTGCAGAGACACCCCCGGAGTTAGCCTAGCTAATTCCAGGTTAACCTGTTTAGGTGGCAGAGGGTCCTCCAAAGGCACGTAGAAGCGCCTCTGTTGCGGTAGAGGTGGGGGAAGGAGCTTGGTCGACCTGCCGGACCGAAGCGAACCCTCCTGTCCCGAGACGAGAGTGTCCACTTGGCTAAGGACACTGTCGGCCAAGGCTGATCGCGGCAGACCCAACGTCATCATGGGTTCCTTTTTGGGTCCCCAGAATGACTCCAAACTCAATGTAGGCTTGGAAGGTGGGAGCGGCGATCCTTCCCAGAGGTCATTATGCCGACGGATCAGCGCAATAACCTCTGCAACCGACCTCTGGACCTCAGGAGTGACCGCGTCCTGCGGAGACAGGCCATCAAGCCCCTCCAGCAAGAACGCCTCCCGAGACCCTCCTCCTTCCAGAGGAGGAACTGCAATAGACCCCTCATGGTCTCCTGCCACTTGCGCGTACGATCTGGTCGGTCCTAAGACCGTGCCAGGTTCGTAGGGCGTCGTGGCGGGATCGCAAGAAGCACCCCCTCGCAATCAATCCTGTTTGCCTCGCTCTTCCCGGTGTAGTGCGAGGAAGTTGAAGGGATAGGAGAGGTAGACCTGACACTCCCCCCTCGCCCACTGGCAGAACCGGTGTGCTGGGGGGGCTGCAGGCGATCGCCAACCTGTGGTGGCGATCAAGCTGCAAGCCTGGTCGAGCAGTTCTCACGGGGAGAGCGGCTGGACCGAGAACAGCGGCGACGGTCCGAGCATCAGGAGAGCTGCTGCTGGTCCCCCTCTCGCCCGCTCCTGGTAGGAGCGGCGGTCAGGGGACCAGCAGAGTCTGCTGTCATGGTGGGAGCGAGGCCGGTCCTCACAGCGTGTCATGCCGCTTGGACCAGCCGAGGCTGGTCCAGGCGACCAAGGGGACCGCTTCCTCGCCTCAGCCTGCAACCGGTCTGGGACCGTCGCGTCAAACCTGGGTACCTGTGGATCACCGCGAGAGCGATTGTCGGTCTGGTGGGAGTCGCCTGGACGACTCCCGCCAGTCTTACGCTCCGTGCCTGGATCCTGGTGTCCAGCGGACTCAGATGCCTGGGTCTTGGCTGCACGTTCACCCGCAGGTGGCCATACACTCGGTACCTCTCGCAAGCGAGAGGCTGAGACAGTACCCGGCACTGAGGCAGAACCTCTGGCACCAGGCAAGGAGGTACCGGTGTTAGCCGGCGCTGCTCCGGTCCCCGTCTTCTTCCTTGCGGAAGGAGAGACGGGCCCCGTTCCCAAAGGAACAGGAGGACCAGCGGAAGTCCCAACCGTCCCATCGGAGTGGGACGGACCCTTAGAAGTCTCAGGGCGAGCCTTCTTAGGGGAGGAGGAGGCAACCTTCTTCTTCTTCGGCTGTGGGGCCTTAGAAGATGAAGGGGAAGCGGCGGCAGATGACGACGAAAAAGACGAAGAAGACGACAATGACACCTTCCTCCTCTCCTTCTTCTTCTTCGTCAGCTTCCTCAGGACCACCGTCAGGTCTTCCATCCAGGACGGAGCCGGGGCAGTTGCCGAAGCAACAGGGCCCGACTGCACCTATCCGGAAGGACCTGGGGTGGGAGCAGCAACACCACGGGCAGGAACAACGGCGGCAGGAACTGGTACTGGAACTGGAGCGGCAGGCAGGTGAGGAAGCAGCAGCATCCTCTGTACTGGAGGCAGGTCCAGGGGAGAGCTCTTGGGACACCGGAAGTCAGGAGCTGGAGCAAGAGCAGCAAACCCAGGCGGCGGCGACTGAGGTCGAGCAGCATAGCCAGGCGTGAACACAGTCATGGTTGTCGTGGTGATCAGGCCGTGAGTTACCGCCATGGTCCCTCTCGCTAGATGACTCAGCAGCTCCTGCACACTCGGTGTCCCCTGGAGCCCCAGCGAGTACCAGGCCCGGCCGAGATCGTCCTCCGTGGCAAGCAAGTCTGAGGAAGGAAACAGAGTTGGGTTAGTAAGAGGGGGGGTCTCTCCTCGCCTTGGGGGGGGGACAGATCCCACCCTGAGCGAACAGACGATCCCAAATACAACTGGAGATC
Organism: Macrobrachium nipponense; assembly: GCF_015104395.2. Taxonomy (NCBI): domain Eukaryota; kingdom Metazoa; phylum Arthropoda; class Malacostraca; order Decapoda; family Palaemonidae; genus Macrobrachium; species Macrobrachium nipponense. The sequence continues at coordinate 46,279,148 of NC_087215.1, read as the reverse complement.
GGGGTACCTAGCCCCATCCTCCAAGCTCAACTGATCGAGAGAGGAGAAGGAGCGAGATACCCGCCCCCCACCCCAAAGGGGAAGGAGCCATACGCGGGAGCTGCGATGGAGGGAGAAAAGAAGAAGACATGTCCTTAACCAAAGGAGTAACGGGAGAACCCTCCAATGACTCCTTGGTCGGCTTACGTAGCTTCTTCTTCCTCCTCCCATAGCGCTCCCACTCCACCTCCGACCAAACAACACATAAATCACATGGCTCGGTGCAAGAGCATTCTCGCCCTTGACACCGAGTACAAAGTTCTCGAGAATCCATTGCAAATCACAAAATTCACCGTATTGAGTATACAAAACAGACACGTATTTACGTCTAGCCTTGCACAAACACACACAGTAAGAAGGGAATAAAGAAAAAGAAAAGCCTTCACAAACAGAAGAAGAAAACAAAGCATACGACGAGAGGCAGGCAGAGAGGCGAGCAACACATCTAACCACCAACACGGCCGAAAGCAAAGTAACTCCTCTCCTCACAGTCGGACTGACCGCCAACTGCCGGACAAGTAGTTAACTACCGAACCCCCTTGTTCGATGCTTATGACCGGTTCAGCTGCCGCTAAGTACCTTCCTATTCTTAAAGGACCAAAGGTTTGTATACGTGTTGGAACAAATGTATATACACTACAAATAGATACCCTAATTTCACTTATTTCCCCAATTTTGTGTAAGTCTTATACCCAGTTTGGAGGGTAAACACATACCAATTGACAACACTGATAAACAATTGAAGAGCGCAAAACGCCGCAAAGAATGCCATAGTCCCCTTGGATAAGTACTGGTTAGAGGTCGGGTTTACGATTGTTGTGATGAAAGTGCCCCAGCGTCAATGGGTACAAGTGGTGTGCAGATTTGCACAGGAAATGGGAAGTTTGCTGACTTAGCAACTCCGCAAACATCGAGGTGGCGTCAATCTTCTAAACTTTTTTAATCGTAAGTAAAAATTTCTAAAGCGTTTTGGGGTAGTGTGCACTGCGTTGGCCACACTTTTCATTACCCTGTTTAAATCTTAAAATATGGCCTTAATTTCTAACACGGACGATCCATCGTCATCACACTGGCCGGGTCTTATTCACTCGATATTTAATTGGTGAAACAAGAATACAATTACAACTTTAAGCATACCATTCAAAAGATTGAAGTTTCGTCAACATAATGTGATATATGAAAGCCCCATACGAACTAAAATAAGCATGTGACGCTCTTCGTGAAATATGTTTTCAAGGCAGTTTTGAAATTAAATATGGCGGCTATCATCAGGCTGGCCGGTCTAACCACGGACAATCCACCATCTTTCCCAGCCTTCCCAGCACTCATTTGAACAGTGTTAGCGTATATATGTAACGTTTATTGATCTTACTCAAGATTGCAGTTGTAATCAGTACAATGAAACAACATTTTGTTGCCTATATTAGTGAAAGTATGAAACTTTTTATTCCCGGGGTCATGGTTTGAAGTGAATTCATTTTTACCTTGTAATCCGTGATTTTATCCTTACTGCCATCACAACTGAAACTCCACAGTGCTTATTTGATTGTAACTATACACATCTTGGTCTTGATTCACTTCACATTGCACTTGAACCACGTTGCTGTTCCTGGTTCCTAAGTACTCACTCCAACCAAACACGTACGAGCAGCAGACGTCAAACACTGATATGAGGTGCAAAGCTTTATTCCCTTAATTGTTTACTTTACTCATTATTTAGTTTAACTTTACTTCAAAAATGACAATTTGTCGAAAATTGCATTTTTCCTAACTATACAAACCTGAGGTCCTTTAACAATAGGAAGTAGCTAGCGGCAGCTGGAACGGTCGTAAGCTTCGAACAAGGGGAGAACGGTAGTTAACTGCTTGTCCGACAGTCGCGCGGCTGGGAGGTAAACAAATCACTTTTGCTTTTGGCCCATGCAAAATACGCAGAGTGAGGGGTGGCATGAGGAGGGACTATATGTAAAGGACTCAGGTTTGTATAGTTAGGAAAAATGCAATTTTCGACAAATTGTCATTTGTTCCGATACGTAATACAAACCATCGGTCCTTTAACAATAGGAAGACTCACTTCTTGGTGGGAGGAATCTGAGTCTTTTGATGAACAGACTGGTGTTCGTCCATCCCTGGAATGCCTCCCTGGTCGTAAGAGCGAGGGAGGGATCCAAGCCTCTGTCCGATTGATCGGGGTGTGCACCGCAGGATCAATGGTCAGACCTCTGGGCCGAGTACTAAGAGAGAGGCAAGCGTATCTCTTTGTACCAGCAAGCAAGAACTTGTTTCCTGTTTGCAGAGGCAACATAAGTATGGGTTTGTCTCAAGCTGGCATCCACTTCCTCCCCTTGTTGGAGGAAGGTTGTGGATATACGCTCCTATCCTAGTGAAGGAGATAAGATGGGGCTCTGTTGAGTAGCTCACCTGCATCTTGTCCTTATCCAGCAGGGTGACGACCGTGTCCCTCTAACCACAGGTAGAGGGGAAGAAAAAGATGGGAAGAGGAGCCAGTCACACTCTCATTCACTCATCCATTCTTACGGTCACACCAGGACTCGATGCTGTTCAGCCTGCGAGGTCTGGGTTCGCTACACAACGTGTTGAGGCAGCCACCACAGGTCCCAGGGAAAAAGATCCAAGGACCTGTGGGCAATATCCCGAAGGTAGAAGGAGGGGCATGTGGTCTGGTTGGACCAGACCCCTGCCTTCAGTACCTGCGCCACGGAGAAGTTCTTGCGGACAAGGCAGCATCTCCTTCGCATCGAAGGCGGTGAAGTCCATTAGGGAGGGGATTGTGAACGACTCGAACCAATCGTCAGGGACCAGAACGGGTTTCTGAGTCTTCGCTACGAAGTTCGGTACGAAATCGAGCGTCACGGATCCCTATCCCCTGGATGCTTGACTTCGCAGGAGAAGTCATGCAGTTCCTCAGAGAAAAAGAAGGGAATAGTCGGCATTACCTATCCCTCTTCTCTACTTCCGGTGATGTCCAGTACCCATACTGGTCTGTCCGTTTGCCACGAAGTCTCTCGCATCCTCCTATCCCCATGCAGCGAAGTTCTCGGTAGTGGATAGGACACCGACACTCCATGGTGGGTGTCGATGGTATGGGTACTGTGACAGCTATTAAAACGAGTAATGACTGCTCTGTAACAACCGAACTAAGTCAACAGCGTAGTTAGTTCGTAACTGACTCGGGCGCTCTGACAGCTGCCGACTGACTGCGTTCGGTAGGAGGCAAGTTGTTCAGCATCCGAGTAAGTCACGTGACCTTCGCCTTTAAAGGGTTATGCCGAGAGACCACCAAACAAATAATGTATTTGTTTGTCACCAATGCCAGACAGCGAGGTGATGATTCTCTTAAGGCATGTGCCCAACAGGCGAAAGTCAATTGCCTTCTAGAGACCGAGGTCCCTGAAGGCAAAACATCTCATAGTTGTTGAATCTCAGCTAAGGAGAAACAACACTATGTACCGTTGAAGACGAAGGTAGACATGAATGCAACCTACGTCTTCACAGACGAATCGAGAGAAGGATTTTCTCAAGATTCTAAACCTGTGCTTACAAATGACTGAAAACGCTAACACCGCTATTTCATTGCTGTCCGGTGAGAAGTCGTAGTTGCAATGAAAGCGGGGCGTTCTTCAGTAATGAAAACACAGGGGAAAGCCGCCTGAAGAACTGCTTCTCATGGGCTGAACATTTGGAAGTAGAGCTGTCAGGTCGGAGAGTAGGCGATGTCTTTTGACATATCTGTTAATTCGGGTTGAACAATGAACAATTGTACACCTACGAATATAAGATATTTTGAAGACAAACTCAGATGTCTGCAAAATCATTCGCATTATCGCAGTGCGATGCAGCGGGAGACTTTACAGACTTCTGTTACCGTGCGTAAACAGAAAGATGAAAGAGTCTAAGAGATATCTCTGTTGAAAATTCTTGCAATGTCGAAGGCGATGGAATCTATCGTCACAGCAGTAGATGGTCCTTCATTATTGCGAGAATCCCCGTTAATCAGAGACCTAAGTCCATGATTGTTGGCAGAGATACGGTTCGGTAGTCAATCAAAGCAGGGGATAGAGAGACATACATGACCGTGCATCTCGGAGGCCCAGCTGATACTGAGCTGCTATCAGGCAGTTCAATACGCAGTAGCTGAGCCTGAGCTCTCGCCGACTCGTCATCCTGAGTTTGCCAGGTAATCATTATTCCACGAAGGAATGCGTTCGGCTTAGAACCACCGAGCATAAAAGATATCTCGAGCAATTATATTTAGGCGAAACGAATTTCGGTAAATATAAAAGTTGAAATGGTGTTGTCGTGACAAAACCATAAGTATATAAAATTGAAACTGAAAACTCCTGGAAGGTTGCAGGCAACCCCGAGTTGCAGTTCAATTAGAATACTTCTTGTCTAAGTCGCAATCCGTAGATTAACTAGGATATGCGCCTACCCCTCGGACAATTCAACTGCTTAGTAGAATCATGTCGCGAGGTTAATATACGTAGTATATTTGTAGGATTCTGAACAACGATCTCCATCCTAAATTCTTTCCTTCAAGAAAACAAAATAAGGATTGGAGATCGACCACCTTCGATCTCTATCAAAGAGAGTGAAGGAGAAGTCTTCCTCGAAGGAAAGCTTCAATGGTGAACAGGAATACTAAGACGGATAGTTCAAGCCAAACTGGATATTCCCCGTCCGATCTTCTCTATTCCAGGTTGGTCCGCCTACTGTGAGATAGTTTTCTTTCAGCAGCAGTCGTCTTCCCAATGCTATAAATTCCAGGAATTCGAGCATAGGCGAGGTTCCCGATTCGTGTAATATATCGGGGATTCTCGTCTCGCTCACTTTGGACCGTGGTCTCGCCTAAGTGTTTGGAGATCGTAAAAAACTCGAACACTCTGAATGCGCTAGAAACTCCGTAGAATTCTAAGCAGTCTGCGAAACCCCCACCGAATTCGTCAAACGATATCGGCTGGTGGTCCTCTCGATTCCCGTAGAAATCGAGAATGGGGCAGGATTCCCCTCCAATCAACGACCGGAAGGGGCTTACGTCAGGTAGGACCCCGAAGTTTCCCCCCAGTAGCGCAGTCCCAACGTGTGGGATCCTACAGAGAAATCTCTGTAGGATCCCTCCCCTTTCCCTCGTAGCCGTAAGGAGAGAGGGAATGTGGAAGGAATTGGATACTCGCTCGCGCCTTCCAGTGGAACTAGCAGTTGGAGAAGAGTAGGAGCAGCCATCGCCTTGCGGCGATGGCCTCTCAGAGTCTGGGAAAAACGTATCGTCAGGAGAAAACGTTTTCCCCCGCGGAGGGTTACGAACTCTCACTGTAGGTAAGGGTCTGCCTCCACTGTGAACGTTGTCTGGGTGGGGCTGATCGACACCTGACAGGAGAGAGCCGATAACCGTCCTCCGACTCATTCCAGTCCTCGTCGAGGTCGAAACCTCTCAGGAGGACCGAAGGGAGTATTTAAAATACGGTGTCCGAAGACACGTAGAAACGCCGCTGTCGCAGTAGAGGAGGTGGAAGTAGCTTGATCGACCGGCCAGAACTGAGAGAGCCTTCTTGTCCGGAGACGAGAGACTCTGGTTCGAGGACAGAATCGGCAAGCTCCGATCGCGGTAGACCCACCGTCGGTTTGGGTTCCCTCTCGGGCCCCAAAACGACTCGAGCAGAGACGTGGCTCTGCTGGTGGGAGCGGCAATCCTTTCCGCAGGTCATTATGCTGACGAAATCAGCTTAATGACTTCTGCAAAATTCCTCTGTATCTCGGGAGTAACCGCGTCTTGCGGAGTAGGACCGTCCAGTCCCTCCAGCAAGAACAGATCCCGAGATACTCCTCCTTCAGAGAGGAATAGCGGCAGACCCCTGACGGTCGCCTCCAGCTACTTGCGCGTATGTCCTGGTCGGTCCTAGAACCGTCTTGGCCATACGGCGTCATAGCGGGATCGCTGAGCGGCGCACCTCTCGCGATCACTCCTAGGTACCTCGCTCCTCGCGGTTGTTAGCCCGAGGAGGTTGAAGGTACAGGAGAGGCAGACCTGACGCTCCCCCTTAGCTCGCTGGCAGGACCAGCGTGCTTGGAGGGCTGCTGCTGATCGTCAACCCGCGGTGGCGATCGAGCAGCAGGCCTAGCCTTGCCGCTCGCCTGGGGCGAGAGGCCTCGGCTGAGAATGTTGACGCTGATCTCTAGCGTCAGGCGAGCGGTGTTGCTGGTTACCGTCTCCGCCCGGTCCCGATGGGAGCGGCGGTCAGGTGACCTGCTAAGCTCGCTGTCGCGGTGAGACCATCGAGCGTCCTCTCGGCGCGTCGAGCCGCTGGTACCAGCCGTGGCTGGTACCGACGGCCGCGGGGACCCCTTCCTCGCCTCACCCGTGGCTGGTCAGCGACCGTCACGTCAACCCGAGCAGCCAGCTGGTCGCTGCTAGAGCGTCCACTGCCTGGAGAGAGTCGTCTGCACGACTCTCGCCAGTCTTCTGCTCCGCGCTTTGGTCTTGACGGCGAGAGAGCTCGGGTGTCAAGACTTGGCTGGACGGTCTCCCGCGCGGGAGACCGTCCACTCGGTACTTCTCGCTAACGAGAAGCAGAGGCGGATCCTGGTTTAGCGGCAGAAACCGCTAGAACCAGGCGAGGAAGGTGCCAGCCGAAGCTGGTACTCCTCTGTCCCCGTCTTCTTCTCCTTGTAGAAGAAGAGACGGGTCCTGTTTCCCGAGGGAAGCAGAAGAGCTCCCCGAATCGCCGGAGCGAGACGGGCCCTTAGAAGGTCCCGAAGGAGCCTTCTTAGGGGGGAAAACCCGGGTTACCAGCTGGTCGCTGCAAGAGCGGCCGCTGGCCTGGCGAGAGTCACCTGAGCGGCTCTCACCAGCCTTCTGCTCCGTGCCGCGTCTTGGCGCCGAGCGAACTCTGGCGCCGAAACTTGGCTGCATGGTCTCCCGAGGGAGAACGTACACTCGGGATCTCTCGCGAACGAGAGACCAAGCCGGAACCTGGCGTAGCGGCATCGCCGCTAGCACCAGGCGAGGAAGTACCAGAGCTAACCGATACTCCTCTGGTCCCCGTCCATCTCTTCCTTACGGAAGGGGAGACGGGCCCCGCTCCCGAAGAGCAGGAGGACCGCAGAAGGACCCCCCGTCCCACCGGGGTGGGACGGGCCCTTAGAAGTTCCCGAAGGAGACTTCTAGGGGGAAGGCAGCCTTCTTCTTCTTCGGCTTATGGGCCTTAGAAGTCGAAGAGAAGAGGCAGCAGCAGACGATGAAGACGAAGATGACAGCTTCTCTTCTTCCTCTTCCTCGTCAGCTCACGCAGGACAGTCGTCAGGTCCTCCATCCAGGCCGGAGCCGGGGCTATTGCCGAAGCAACACGGCCCGACTGCACCTGTCCGGAAGGGACCTGGGACTGGGGAAGACACACCGTGGGGCAGGACCAGCATGGACAGGCTCAGGAACCAGGAGCGACAGGAACAGCAACCAGCTCAGAGCGGCAGGAACAGCGGCAGCGGTAGACCCAGAAGGGAGCAGCAGCCAACAGCAGGGAATCACATCAGCGGCGGGAATCACCATCAGCGGTAGGAAATACGGCAGGCCAGCGATCGCCTCGTAGAATCATCGGCAGCCAGCGGGAACCTGGGTACTGGCGGCCAGTCCAGGGGTGAGCTGCTGGAACAGCGAAAGTCTGGGGCAGGCAACACGAAGAAAACAGGCGGCGGCGGCGGAAACCCCCCCTCAGTACGGCGGCGGCCCTAGTAGCGGCAGACGGCGTCACCGACACAGCATGGGGAGTGTAGACCAGGAGGGGGGGGAGCAGCATAAGCGGCCGTGGTAGTAGTGGAGACCGCCCCAGACCTCGCTAGACGCTGCAGCAGCCCGTGGATGCTAGGCACGCCCTGCCGCCGCGGTGGTCCATACCTGTCCAAGGTCGTCTCCCACGGATGTAGCACCTGCGGTAGCATAGATAGATTAGTAAGAGGGGTTCCCTCACGCACGGGGGGAAGACATGCCCCACCCCGAACGCAAGGAAGACCCCAAATACAAAATACAACGAGGAAGCTGAGCGGGGGGCAGGAAGGAAGACGAAGAATCGGATACCAAGGGAGTCGCGGGAGAGCTTTCCGACGACTTCCTGGCAGACCTTCGCTTCCCCTACTTACTTCCAAAGGAGAGTAGAGGACTTTAGCTCCTTCTCTCACCAACAACACGTGACTGATGACCATCTCTGGTGTCAGGACGCGTTAAACATATTTTTTCGGAGGGTGGCCAGCCGAGATAGTTGGTGAGTTGGGCCAGTCCACGCGGTGTTTTACCCTACTTCAAAAGGATAGTAGAGGTCTTGAGCTCTTGCTATCACCACCAACAACCCATGATTGATGACCATCTCCGGTGTCAGACGTGATAAAGTACTTTTTCGGAGGGTGGCCAAAACTCCGGTAGCCGGTGAGTTGGCCAGTCCACTCGGTTGTTTACCCTAGTAGCCCATTGCTTTCACGTGTTTTTTACCCAAGAAAAAGATATTGTCATGATACAATAAAGTTTGTTTCATACTTACCTGACAGATATATATAGCTGTATCTCTGACGACCGACAGAATTTCAAAACTCCCGCAAACGCAGTGGTCGGCTAGGTGGTTAGTACCCATTCCCGCCGCTGGGAGGCGGATACCGGGAACCATTTTCCCCATTTTCTATTCAGATTTTCTTTACCACTGTCCCCTGAGGGGAGGGGGGTGGGTGGGTACTTGATTATATATCTGTCAGGTAAGTAGAACAAACTTTATTGTATCATGACAATATCATTTGTTCATGACACTTACCTGCCAGATATATATATAGCTGAATCCCACCATTGGAGGTGGGAAGGGACAGAATAGAAGGATTTTGGAAACATTTCACATGCAGATGATTGACATCTTGGTTCCCACCCTGTTAGCATAGCTGACTTCGTGATTACTGTCACCCAGCCTGCTTCTGCTTAACTAGAATTTCCAGCAAGGTAGTGACCTGTATAGCTGGATAGTTCTAGATGATCTGTCAACGGGAGCGTGACCACAATGTGACTAGACCATATTGACCATACTGAAGACAACGAAGCATAATAATACCACCTAACCTAGCCTCACTAAGTTAGTCCCATCCCAACTTTCAGGCTAATTAAAGGGAAGACCGCCTCAAGCGGCCAACCCTACGACCGTAAAAAAACAAAAAAACAAACCCATAATTAAAATCACACACATCCATTTTCTAAAGGATGGGGTTCGTATTGCTTCTCGTCCCCAATACTGTATCCGCGGAAATGTATGGTCCAAGCGAGTAGCAATTCTCATATGTCGCCTTCACATCTCTGAGGTAGTGTGAAGCAAACACAGAGTGCTTCGCCAAAATGTGGCACCCAGGGATATCACTGAGTGCCATATTTTTCTGAAAAGCCACCGAAGTAGCTACCGCTCTAACCTCGTGAGCATTAACTTTTTAGCAGTTTAAGATCACCATCCGTGCAGGATGAATGAGCTTCCCTGATGGTGTTTCTCAAGAAGAACGCCAGTGCGTTTTTTAGACATTGGTAATTCCGGCCTCTTGACCGAACACCACGGTTGTCTGACGGGCCTCTACATTGTTTGGTCTTTCCAGATAAAATTTGAGAGCTCTGACAGGGCACAAACTCTCTCCGGCTCTCGTCCGACGAACTCTGATAACCCCTTGATATCAAAAACTTCTAGGCCAGGGGTTGGATGGGTTTTCGTTCTTCGCTAAGAACGAGGGGCTCAGCGAACACACCGCATTGTGTTCTCTGAAACCCACATGTTTACTCATGGCGTGGATTTCGCTAACCCTCTTAGCTGTTGCCAAAGCGGTTAGGAAAATAGCTTTCCTAGTTACATCTTTCAAAGAGGCAGCGTGCTAGGCTCAATGGGGCTGACATTAAAAACTTTAAGACAACATCTAAATTCCATGAGGGAATCTTGTCTCGTGGAGCTTTTGATGTTTTCAAAGG
>NC_087215.1:46176375-46268621 GCF_015104395.2 Macrobrachium nipponense | reverse complement strand
ACCGAGCCGGAACCTGGCGTAGTGGCATCGCCGCTAGCACCAGGCGAGGAAGTACCAGTTCTAACCGATACTCCTCTTGGTCCCCGTCTATCTCTTCCTTACGGAAGGGGAGACGGGCCCCGCTCCCGAAGGAGCAGGAGGACCAGCAGAAGAACCCCCCGTCACACCGGAGTGAGACGGGCCCTTCGAAGGTCTCGAAGGAGCCTTCTTGGGGGGGGGGGGGAGGCAGCCTTCTTCTTCTTCGGCTTGGAAGCCTTAGAAGTCGAAGGGGGAGAGGCGGCAGCAGACGACGAAGAAGACGATGAAGATGACGACGACACCTTCCTCTTCTTCGTCAGCTCTCTCAGGACGGACGTCAGGTCTTCCATCCACGGAGGAGCCGGGCCAATTGCCGAAGCAACACGCCCCGACTGAACCTGTCCGGAAAGACCTGAGTCCGGGGCAGCACTTCCATGACGCGACACGACGTGGGCAGGGGCAGGCACGGCAGGAGCGGCAGGAACATCAACAGCAGGACCAGCAACAGCAGGACCAGCAACAGCAGGACCAGCAACAGCAGGACCAGCACCAGCAGGACCAGCAACAGCAGGAGCGTCACGCACAGCACGCCTCACAGGAGCGGCGCGAGCGGCTGGGCCAGCAACAACATCAGCGGCAGGTACGGCAGGTCCAGCCATCGCCTCGTAGTCATCGGCAGCCAGCGGGAACCTGGGTACTGGCGGCCGGTAGGTCCAGGGGGCGAGCTGCTGGAATAGCGGAAGTCTGGGGCAGGCAACAAGAAAACACAGGCGACGGCGGCATACCCCCTCGGTACGGCGTCGACCGGCCCTAGTAGCGGCAGACGGCGTCACCGACACAGCATGGGGAGTGTAGACCAGCGGGGGGAAGCAGCATAAGCGGCCGTGGAGGTTGTAGTGTAGACCGTGCCAAGGTCACCGCCCCAGACCTCGCTAGACGCTGCAGCAGATCGTCAATGCTAGGCACGCCCTGCAGCCGCAGTGGTCCATACCTGTCCAAGGTCGTCTCCCACGGATGTAGCACCTGTGGTAGCACAGGACAGATTAGTAAGAGGGGTCCCTCACGCACGGGGGGGAGACATGCCCCCACCCCACCCCGAACGCAAGGAAGACCCCAAATACAAAATACAATGAGGAAGCTGAGCAGGGTCAAGAAAGAAGACGAAGAATCGGATACCAAGGGAGTCGTGGGAGAGCTTTCCGACGACTTCCCGGCAGACCTTCGCTTCCTCTACCCCCGCACAGCAGTGAAAAGTAATATGAAAATGAAACAGAATACTGCACTTGCGATTCACTTCATAGAACTTAAAGGGGGAAAGATCAATTCCCGGGTAAGAGCGGAAACTTGATCCATAATAATAATGATGCTATCATAAAAAATATATGAAAATGAAACAGAATACTGCACTTGCGATTTCACTTTCACAGAAAATAAATCGTAAGGATCAATTCCCGGGTAAGAGCGGAAATTGATCCAAAATTAAATTTGATGCAATTAATAAATGAAAAGAATACTGCATTGCGCATCCACTTTCATGCATTCTATCCATAAAAATAAGAGGCTCGTGCCGAGCGCAATCACGCTCTCGGCAACGAACGCACAGGGCAAAATACAGGCGGTCCCCAGGTTACGACTGGGGGTTCCGTTCTTAAGACGCGTCGTAACCCGAAAATCGTCATAAGCCGGAACGAGCGTTCTTGAAAAAACATGTCCACAGGGAAAATTTCACTACTAATTTGCAATTTTTCTTAGGGCCGTATCTCTAAAATTATCACTAATTACTTTTTTCATGTGCAACACTGTGTATTCACAAATTACTGTATATTTTCATTAAAAATACAAGAGTGAGAGAGAGAGAGAGAGAGTAGAGAGAGAGAGAGAGAGAGAGAGAGAGAGAGAGAGAGAGAGAGAGAGAGAAATAATCCTTAGGTTTCAATAGATTGAAAATGAACGTCTGTAGGCAACTTTTTCCCCCACCCTACCCAAATACACATATTTCTCCAGAGGAAGAGAGAAAGAGAGGACTGTGCAATTATGTTTGTCTGTCTATCAATTCTTTTGCTGAGAGCGAGAGAGATAAAAGGAAGAAATAGAAAACAAACCACCAAATGTATGACAAAGTATCTTGTGGGGAGAGAGAGAGAGAGAGAGAGAGAGAGAGAGAGAGAGAGAGAGTTGTTTGTTTAAAAGAGAGAAATGGGAATGATTATTGTATTAAAATATGACAATTTGTCCAAAATTGCATTTTTCCTAACTATACAAACTGAGGTCCTTTTACAATAGGAAGGTACTAGCGGCAAGCTGGATAGGTCGTAAGCTTTCGAACAAGGGGTTCGGTAGTTAACTGCTTGTCGACAGGCGCGCGCGCGCGGACTGGTAGGTAAACAAATCACTTTTGCTTTTGGCCAAGCAAAAACTGCAGAGTGAGGGGTGGCATGAGGTGGGGCTATGTGTAAAAGGACCTCAGGTTTGTATAGTTAGGAAAAATGCAATTTTGGACAAATTGTCATTTGTTCCGACACGGCATACAAACCTTCGGTCCTTTTACAATAGGAAGGACTCACTTCTTGGTGGGAGGAATCTGAGTCTTTTGTGAACAGACTGGTGTTCGCCCAACCTTGGAATGCCTCCCTGGTCGTAAGAGCGAGGGAGGGATCCAAGCCTCTGTCCGATTGATCTTGGGGTGTGCACCGCAGGATCAATGGTCAGACTCTGGACCAAGTACTAAGAGAGAGGCAAAGCCGTATCTCTTCGTACCAGCAAACAAGAACAAGTTCCTATTTGCAAGAGGCAACATAAAGTTATGGTTTGTCTTCTTGTTGGCATCCACTTCCCCCCCCTTGTTAGGAGGAAGTGGTGGATATTCGCTCCCATCCCTAGTGAAAGGGATAGGATGGGGCTCTGTCGTTAGTAGCTCACCGGCATCTCGTCCTTATCCAGCAAGGTGATGACCGTATCCCTCTACCCACAGGTAGAGGGGGAGAAAAAGATAGGAAGAGAAGCCAGTCACTCTCTCATTCACTTATCTATTCTTACAGTCACACAGGACTCGATGCTGTTCAGCCTGCTAGGGTCTGGGTTAGCTAGACAACGTGTTGAGCAGCCACCACGGGTCCTAAGGAAAACGATCCAAGGACCTGTGGGCAATATCCCAAAAGGTTAGAAGGAGGTTTGCCGGTGGTCTGGTTGTACCAGACCCCTTGCCTTCAGTACCTGCGCCACGGAGAAGTTCTTGTGTAACTCGAGGGAGGGTGTACTTCTAGGTCATCTTGGTGCTGACGAAGAGTCTTCAAAACACTCAGCCTGGGATGTCGAGTTTCTTCAGAAAAGCGCGGTCGCGCGTTTCACAGGACAAAGCAAGCATCTCCTTCGCATCGAAGGCGGTGAAGTCCATTATTGGGAGGGGATTGTGAAGGACTCTAACGATCTTTTTTGTCAGGAAACCGAAGGGTTCAGAGTCTTCGCTACGAATTCGGTACGAAATCGAGCGTCACGAATTCCCCATCCCCTGGGATGCTTGACTTCGCAGGAAAAGTCATGCAATTACCTCAGAGGAAAAGAAGGGAATGGTCGTATGACCTATCCTCTTCTCGACTTCGGTGTGATGTCCTGTACCCATACTGGGGTCTATCCGTCTGCAGCGAAGTTGTTGTTCTCGGTAGTGGATAGGACACCGACACTCAATGAATGGGTGTCGATGGTATGGGTACTGTGACAAGCCGTTAGGACGAAGAAGAAAAGATTGTTATGGAACAACCGAACTAAGTCCACAGCGAAGAAGTTCGTAACAGACTTGGGTGCTCTGACAGCTGCCGGACTGACTGCGTTCGGTAGGAGGCAAGGTTGTCAAGCACCCGAGCAAGTCACGTGACCTTCGCCTTAAAAGGGTTTTATGCCAAGAGACTAAACAAATAATTTGTCGTCACCGATGCCAGAAGGCAAGGTGATGACTCTCTTAAGGCATGTGCCCAACAGGCGAAAGTCAATTGCCTTCTAGAGACCGAGGTCCTTGATGGCAAGATATCTCATAGTATAGTGATTCTCGGCTAAGGAGAAACAACACTATGTGTCGTTGAAGACGAAGGTGTACAGAAAATGCAACCTACGTCTTCACAGCTGAACCGAGAGAAGGATTCTCAAGATTCTGAACCTGTGCTACAAAGACTGAGAACGCTAACCGCTATTCATTGCTGTCCGGTGAGGATCGTAAGTTGCAATAAAAGCGGAGCGCTTTTCAGTAATGAAGACAGGGAAAATACTGCCTGAAGAACTGCTTCTCATGGGCTGAACATTTGGAAGTAGAGCTGTCAGGTCGGAGAGTAGGCGATGTCTTTCTGACATATCTGTTAATTCGGGGCGAGCAATGAATAATTGCACACCTACGAATACGAAGATATTTGAAGACAAACTCAGATGTCTGCAAAAATCATTCGCATTATCGCGGTGCGATGCAGCGGTTGACTAGTACAGACTTCTGTTACGTGCGGTAAACAGAAAGATGAAAGAGTTCCAAGAGATATCTCTGTTGAAAATTCTCGCAATGTCGAAGGCGATGAAATCGAGCGTCACAGCAGTAGATGGTCCTCAATTATTGCGAGAATCCCCGTTAATCAGAGACCTAAGTCCATGATTGTTGGGCAGAGATACGGTTCGGTAGTCAATCAAACCAGGGGAGAGAGAGACGTAACCGACCGTGCATCTCCGAGACCTAGCTGATACTGAGCCGCTATCAAGGCAAGTTCAATACGCAGGTAGCTCTCCGGTGACTCGTCATCCTGAGTTGCCAGGTAATCCATTATTCCACGAAGGAATGCGTTCGGCTAGAACCATCGAGCATAAAGAATACGCTCGAGCAATTATATTTAACCGAAACGGATTTCGGTAAATAACAAAAGCTGATTGGTGTTGTCATGACAATACCAAGTATCTAAAATCGAAACTGATAAACTGCTGGGAGGTTGCAGGCAACCCCGAGTTGCAGTTCAATTAAGATACAATTCGTCTCGGTCACAAAACCGTAGAGTTAATACGGTATGCGCCTACCCCCCCGGACAATTCAACTGTTAAAAGAATCATGTCGCGAGGGTAATATACGTAGTATATTTGTAGGTTCTGTACCACGACCTCCATCCTAAATTCTTTTCCCCTCAGAGGAATGAGAATAAGGATTGGAGATCGACCGCCTTCGTTCTCTAGTCAACCGAGAGTGAAGGAGAAGTCTTTCCCAAAAGGAAAGCTTCAATGGTGAACAGAATACGAAGACGATAGTTCAAGCCAAACTGGAAGTTCTTTCCCCGTCGTCTCTCTATTCCAGGTTAAACGACCTACTGTGAGATACTCTTCTTTCAGCAGCAGATCTTCTTCCAAATGCTAGAAAATTACAGGAATTCGAGCATAAGCGAGGTTCCCGATTATCGTGGTAAACAATTATCGGGGATTCTCGCTCACTTTGGACCGTGGGTCTCGCCTAAGTGGTTTGGAGATCGTAAAAAACTCGAACACTCTGAGTGCGCTAGAAATTCCGTAGAATTCTAAGCACTCTGCGAAACCCCCACCGAATCGTCAAACGATATCGGCTGGTGGTCCTCTCGATTCCCGTAGGAATCGAGAAAGGGGCAAGGATCCCTCCTCAACGACCGGGCTTACGTCAGGTAGGACCCGAAGGTCCCCCCGGTAGCGCAGCCCCTAACGTGGGATCTTACAGAGAAATCTCTGTAGGATCCCTCCCTTTCCCTCGTAGCCCGTAACGGTAAGGAGAGGGAGGGGGAATGGGGGAGGCAATTGGATCTGGCTCGCCTTCCCAGCGGAACTAGCAGTTGGAGAAGAAAAAGGAGCAGCCATCGCCTTACGGCGATGGCCTCTCAGAGTTCCTGGGAAAACGTATCGTCAGGAGAAAACGTTTTCCCCGAGGAGGGTTACGAACTCATACTGTAGGTAAGGGTCTGCCACCACTGTGAACAAAGTCGTCTGGGTGGGGCTGATCGACACACCGACAGGAGAGAGCCGATACCGTCCTCCGACTCATTCCAGTCCTCGTCGAGGTCGAAACCTCAGGAGGACCGAAGGGGGGTATTCAAATACGGTGTCCGAAGACACGTAGAAACGCCTCTGTCGCAGTAGAGGAGGTGAAGTAGCTTGTTCGACCGGCCAGAACTGAGAGAGCCTTCTTGTCCGGAGACGAGAGGACTACCTGTTCAACACAGTCGGCAAGCTCCGATCGCGGCAGAACCCACCGTCGATTTGGGTTCCCTCTCGGGCCCCAAAACGACTCGAGCCGAGGGACGTGGCTCTGCTGGTGGGAGCGGCGATCCTTCCCCGAGGTCGTTGTGCTGACGAATCAGCGCCATAACCTCGGCAAGTTCCTCTGGATCTCGGAAGTCACAGCATCTTGCAGAGTGGGACCGTTAAGCCCTTCGAACAAGAGCATATTCCGAGAACCTTCCTCCTAAGAAGGGGGAAACAGCGACAGCCCTCCCTTCGGTCTTCCCATCCACTTGCGCATACGTCCTGGCCGGTCCAAGAACCGTGCCTGGCACGTAGGGCGTCGTGGTGGAATCATGAGGGGCGCACCCCTCACGATCACTCCTCAATACCTAGCTCCTCCCCCGGTGTAACCCGAGGAGGTTGAAGGTACGGGAGAGGCAGACCTGACGCTCCCTCGTCGCTCGCTGGCAGAGAACCAGCAGGCTTGGAGGGCTGCAGGCGATCGCCAACCCGCCCGCGGTTGGCGATCGAGCTGCAGGCCTGGTCGAACCGTCCTCCCGCTGTGGAGAACGGCTGGACTGAGCACAGCGGCCCCGAGCTCGAGTGTCAGAAGAGCTGGTGCTGGTTGCCGTACCCGATCGCTCTCTGTGAGAGCGACGGTCAGGCGACCTGCAGGCTCCACTGTCACAGTGAGACCGGTGCTTGTCCTCACGGCACGTCACGTCGCTGGTTCCAGCCGTGGCTGGCACGGCGAACGGGAGGACCTCTTCCCAGCTCAGCCCGTGGCGGTCGTGGGACCGTCACGTCCCCGGGTAGCCAGCTGTTCGCCGCGAGAGTGAGAGCTGGTCTGGTGAGAGTCGCGTGAGCTTGGCGTCACCAGTCTTCCGCCCCGTGCCGTGAACCATGACGCTGAGACGGAATCAGAGGTCTGGTTCCTGGCGCACGGTCGCTGGTAGGGCGACCGTACACTCGGTACCTCCCGCGAACGACCATGAGGGCCGAGACGGACACCCCTGATGCAGTGCAGAACCACTGACACCAGGCGAGGAAGTACCGGTGTTAGCCGGTACCCCTCTGGTACCCCGTAGTCTTCTTCCTTGCGGAAAGGAAGAAAGAGACGGGCCCCAGCTCCCGAAGGAGCAGCAGGAGGACCAGCGGAAGGAACCCCTCCCGTCCCACTGAGGTGAGACGGGTCCCGAGAAGCTCCCGAGGGAGACTTCTAGGAAGGGAGGAGGCAACCTTCTTCCTTCCTCGGCTGTGAAGCCTTAGAAGTCGAAGGGAAGAGGCGGCAGCCGACGGACGATGAAGAAGATGAAGACGTACTGACGACGACACCTTCCTCCCTCTTCTTCGTCAGCTTCCTCAGGACAGACGTAAGATCTGCTATCCAGGGCGGAGCCGGGGTGCTGTAGCCGAAGCCACAGGGCGGACGACACACCCTGTACAGACAGACCAAAGTCTGGGGTAGTACCACCACGAACAGGGACGACATCAGCAGGTTATGGGCATCTCAGGAACAGCAGGCACAGCCAGCAACAGCATCGGTAGGGACAGCCAGCGCAGCAAAGGCAGGGACAGCCAGCGCAGCAACGGCATGGGACAGCCAGCGCAGCAACTGCATGGACAGTCAGCCCAGAATCGGCAGGTACGCCAGGCAGCACCGGAAACACAGGAAGTGGAGCAGCAGCCAGCAAACATCCTGGTACCGGCGGCAGGTCCAGGGGCGAGCTCTAGGGCAGGCGAAACGGAAGTGTGGTCGCTGCCAGCGCGGCAACACGAGCGGCGGCGGCACGCCCCCCTCTCGGTACGGCGAAACGGCACTTCACAGCGGCTGTTAGGCAAGGACTGTTACCACGTGAGTGGTGAGTACACCAGGTGAGGAGGGACGTCGTCACCTGGAGCGTGGTCACCACTCCATGGGTGACCGCAGTAGGCCCAGACATAGAACCGCAAGCCCCTGGACACTAGCCGCCCTGCAAATGGAAGGACGCCCATACCTCACCAAGGTCCACCCTCGTGGCAGTAGCAACCTGCGGAAATAACAGTAGTAGCGATTAGTGGGGGGGAAGCCCCGTCGCGCTTGGGGGGTGAGCCCCCTACGAACGAGTGGAAGACCCCGAATACAATTGTACATCGGGCACCGAGCGCCCTCCCCCCGCGCTCGACGGATCGGGCGAGGAGAAGAACGCCGATAACCTCCCCCCCCCCCCCCCAAGGGAAGGGCCATCTGTGGGAGCTGAGCGGGGGGGGTTCTCGTTCCCCACCCCACCCCGCCACAGCACCCATGTACCCAACAATAATATAAGAGCCCGAGAGCAATCGTGCCATCGGCCCGAATGCAAGGGCATAAGGATCAATTCCCTGACTGAGCGAACTTGAACCAAAATAAAATATGATGCAATCAATAATAAAAGGAATAAAATGAAAAAGAATCTTTGCATTACGATTCACTTCACAATGAATAAGGGCTCGGATCGAGCGCATTGCGCCCTCGGTACGAGCGCAAGGGTAAAAGGATCCATTCCTTTACCTTTATGGATCAAGGGTTTATGGAAACCTTGATCCATAATGAATTGATGCAATCAAAATAATATGAAAATGAAAAAGAATACTTGCGCTTGCGATTTCACTTCATACAAATAAAAAGGGGAAGGATCAATTCCGGGAAAATAGCGGAAAACATTGATCCCCGTAAACAATGCAATCTCAATAAAATATGAAAATGAAAAAGAACTGCACTTGCGATTTCACTTCATTCAAATAAAAGGGGAAAGGATCAATTTCCGGGTAAGCTCGGAAACTGATCCAAAATGAGTATTGCTACAATCAAAATAAATATATGAAAATGAAAAAGAATACTGTACTTGCGATTCCACTTCCATACAGAATAAGTTTCCGTGCCGAGCGCATTCGCTCGGCAACGAGCATACAGGTCAAAAAAATATAAATGAAAAGAGCACTTACTTACGATTTTCATCTACACATTTCCAACCAAAATACACGCTCGGAGCGAGCGCTCTCCCGCCCTCGGCCACCGAGCATACAACAATACGAGGATTCATTTCTGGGAAAATGAATTCCCGCACTTACGCCCTTCAGTCCCGGCACTCGGGTAATCGGAGGCGTGGAGAAACAAGATCCTTTAATTTCACAATTGAATTCAATGGAAATAAATATGAAATGATTGTACTTACAATTCAGTTTCACTAGATAAATAGAAAAAGACAAAACCATGCGAAAGCAACGACGATGAAGCGGGCAGAGAGCGATGATACACGTCCACACGCCAGCAGGCCGAAAGCAAAAGTGGTTTGTTTACCTACCAGTCGCGCGCGCGCGCCTGTCGGACAAGCAGTTAACTACCGAACCCCTTGTTCGAAAGCTTACGACCTATCCAGCTGCCGCTAGTACTTCCTATTGTAAAAGGACCGAAGGTTTGTATGCCGTGTCGGAACAAACTCAGATATGAATTTTGTACTTATAGTATTATTATTGGAAAAATACTAATGATAAACTTATTACATACACGTCCATGAAAATTATCTCATCTCAGTAAGAGAGAGAGAGAGAGAGAGAGAGAGAGAGAGAGATTACATAAACACCATTAAATTCGTTGGACCATTGTATGGCATTGTTAAGCTTGAGTGTCACTCAGTTGAGGTGGGGAAATTGATACAGAAAAAGACAAAGGGAAGAATTTTCTTTTGAAATTATTTATCGTATTATTACTACTTCTATTATTATTATTATTATTATTATTATTTGAAAATATAATAAACACGTGGATCTACCATAAAAATTCTCTCATCTCAGTAAGAAAGAGGAATTATCCTTACAAGTGAATTGGAAAGGTCATTTTTCATCTCTTTAAAATACACCATTATGAATTTGTAATTAAAGTTTTATTATTATTATTATTATATTATTATTTTATTAAATAACTGAAATTATCAATAAACATTTTACATACTAGTACCATAAAAATTCTTTCATCTCGGTAAAAAGAGAGAGAGAGAGAGAGGAGAGAGAGAGAGAGAGAGAGAGAGAGAGAGAGAGAGAGAGAGAGAGAGAGAGTGTTTATCTCTCTGTTTATAACGCTTCCAGCGAAAGAGAGGGAGGGCGTTACCACTATGACTCCTTATTATCTTGTGTGGCAAAAGAGAGAGAGAGAGAGAGAGAGAGAGAGAGAGAGAGAGAGAGAGAGAGACGAGAGAGAGAGAGAGAGGAGAGAGAGAGAGAGAGAGAGAGAGTTAACCTTAATTAAAAGTGACATGGATAGATTAGTACGTATTGTATTTCTTTAAAATACTATCACATATGAATTTTGTATTACAGTTATTATTTTATTATTATTATTATTATTATTATTATATTATTGAAATTTGAAATATTAAAAACAAAATAGTACAAGTACATAAAAAAATCTCGTCTCAGTAAATGAGAGAGAGAGAGAGAGAGAGAGAGAGAGAGAGAGAGAGAGAGAGAGAGAGAGAGAGAGAGAGAGAGAGAGAGAGAGAGAGAGAGGGGGGGGGGGAAGGGGGGGAAATGTCAGGACCACTGATTGCAAACACTGCAGCTCTCCCCCAGCTCTTCCCCCTTTTGGCTGTCACAGAACATGATATATATCTGACAGTTTTAGTACCTGGAAGGTTACAGAGAAGACTGGATTTTCCTTCAACAGAGAAGACTGGGATTTCCTTCATTCTTTGATAATTTTTAAATATAAGCTAAAATCTTACTAATTCACTATGGTATTTTCTTTAATGAATTGATATTATTGCTGTATAAATTAATATTAATATTTGAAAATAGTAAATCATTTATTTATCATACTAAAAAACATACATCTTTGTAGTATAGAGAGAGAGAGAGAGAGAGAGAGAGAGAGAGAGAGAGAGAGAGAGAGAGAGAGAGAGAGAGAGAGAGAGAGAGAAAATTATAGTGATTATTTTCTTGGAAAATACAAAGAGAGAGAGAGAGAGAGACGAGACGAGAGAGAGAGAGAGAGAGAGAGAGAGAGAGAGAGAGAGAAAACTGTGCTAAACTATAAAGGATTCTTATCTTATCATAATATGTGTTTTTTAAAAGCATCGTAAACTCGGAGCGTCGTAACCTCGGAACAAGCGTCGTAACCCAGGCGGATTTTTCAATGAATATTTAAGAAAAGCGTCGTAACTCGGAACGTCGTAAGCCGACCCGTCGTAACCCGGGGACCGCCTGTATAATGAAAAGAGTACTTATATCTTTCAATTACACACTTTCGAAAACTACATGACTCGGGTGTGAGCGCGTCCGCCCTCGGCACCGAGACATAATTCAAGGGTATCAATTTCATGAAAAGAGCGGAAATCGCCGCATCTACGGCGATAGCTCCATGTTGGCTCATAATTAAGTAATGAAAATGAAAATAGTGTACTTACAGTTTCATTTTCAAGTCAAACAAACCATTAGTAGAAAACACAATATAAACAAAGCATACGACGATGAAGCGGGCAGAGAGCGATGACGAACACGTCCTTCACACCCGCGGCCGAAAGCATAAGTGGTTCTTCACCTCTCGGGCACGCGGGTCGCGCGCACGACCGTCCCAGGTGCCGCTAGTTACGTTCCTATTGTTAAAGGACGAGGGTTTGTATTACGTATCGGAACAAATTACAAATATTTCTGATGTATACTTACGAGCAGACGACGTGAGGAAAAATGACTCATCGTTGCCAATGTAGTGGAGCGTCACACATACGCCGATGCATTTACAAACTGTTTCCATGAATTCTAGTTGCCATAGTAATGCAGGAGTAATTGATAAAAAATTGCATATAATAAGTACACGTATATATACTACAAATAGATACGCTAATTTCACTTATTTCCCCGGTTTTGTGTAAGTCTTATACCCAGTTTGGAGGGTAAACACATACCAATTGACAACACTAATAAACAATTGAAGAGCGCAAAATGCCGCAAAGAATGCCGTGGTAAGAGTTCAGGTGTACGATTGTTGTGATGAAAGTGCCCCAGCGTCTATGGGTACAAGTGGCGTGTGGATTTAGCACAGGAAATGGGAAGTTTATTGACACAAGCGACTCCGCAAACATCGAGGTGACGTCAATCTTCTAAATATTTTGAGTTGTAAGTAAAAATTTCAAAAGCGTTTTGGTGAAGCTTGCACTGCGTTGGCCACCCTTTTCATTACCCTCCGTTTAAATCTTAAAATATGGCCTTAATTTCTAACTTTGGAGAAAATACTTACTTCCAAAGGAGAGTAGAGGACTTTAGCTCCTTCTCTCACCAACAACACGTGACTGATGACCATCTCTGGTGTCAGGACGCGTTAAACATATTTTTTCGGAGGGTGGCCAGCCGAGATAGTCGGTGAGTTGGGCCAGTCCATACGGTGTTTTACCCTACTTCAAAAGGAGAGTAGAGGTCTTGAGCTCTTGCTATCACCACCAACAACCCATGATTGATGACCATCTCCGGTGTCAGGACGTGATAAAGTACTTTTTCGGAGGGTGGCCAAAACTTCGGTAGCCGGTGAGTTGGTCAGTCCACTCGGTTGTTTACCCTAGTAGCCCTGTTGCTTTCACGTGTTTTACCCAAGAAAAATATAAATTAGCCTACAACGTAGGAGGTGGGTGGACTCTTACCTACTACCTATAGGTATACCTAAGAGCTAGGCTAATTGATTGTCTGAAATTCATTCTTGTCAAGTTTTATGACTTTCATGGCATAGGCTAGGTACCTACTAGGGAGGTAGCCTAGTACCCAGGTACATGAAAGATGACATCGCTAATCCTTTCCAATACAATTTTCCTATTTTTACCCTGCTACAGCTTTCATTGGTGACTGCATTAGCCATATTTGCCATCTGCTTTGCTTGACCTGATTTGGGCCCTTTTTACTAGCCTAGGTAGCCTATCTGTTCTCTGAAGCAGTCTCATGTTCATGCACCCATTTTGCAATAGCTAGCTACTAGGTACCTAGCCTACCGAGCACAGAAGGATACGGTGATATTTTCAGATTTTACCATCAACACGTTCCCAATATCTATAGGTATTATAGCAAGCCAGGACAAATAAATAACATCTTACCTTTGTTATTACGAATAGGTAAAACAGTTAATTTATGAAGCGGACATTTAGATAAGTACTAGTAGTAGTAATATTCCGATTTGGCTTTGAAACGGTTCCCTTGTTCGTTTTATTTCTCTCTTGTGTTTGTTTGTGTAAGTTTTTTGTCTCTGTAATAACATAAATTTTTTTATAAATTCTTTCTTATTTTCAGTTTCTTCTTTCTACAGATCTGCAAATAGAAGCTTGTTAGTTATCAGTTCCTCTTTATTTTCTTGATATGGATGCTGCACAAATATGCATCTATTTTTAATGTCACTATATGTTGGGCAGTAAAGTAAGAAATGTTCTAAGTTTTAAGTTTTTTCTTCATAGCACTAACATTTTGTATGTTCCCCTTTCAGCATATTCCTATCATTTAATTCTAGTGTGCCTAGTCTACCCCTACTGATCAACATTGTTTTATTTTATTTTTCATTGTTATTGTACCAGATTCTTCTTATGTTTTCTTTATACTGTGAGGACATAGAATGACAAGTATCTGGATACTGATGCTCTATTGTTGTTGTTTTTTATTAAGCTGACCTTGTGTCAGCACGGGCTGGCTCACCGAGCAGCCCGTAATAGGCTTTATTGCTTGTTGTTGTTTAAGATTAAGCTGGCCTTGTGCCAGCACGGGCTCTTGCTCGTAGAGCAGCCCATATGAGGGGGCTGCTCTACGAGCAAGAGCCCGTGCTGGCACAAGGCTTTATTGCCTGAGCATGGGGTATACAATGGCTTGTGCGGATGGAAACGTAGCACCTGGGTTCAGGTCGAGAGAAGTCTGAACACTGAGTCGGATTATGGCTGACAATTTGTGTTTGTTTACATGCATGTAAATAACAACATGTACATACGTATTATGTGTATACATATGATATCACATTGCCGGAAAGGCCAGATAATTCCACATCGACTGATGTACATAGAAATCTTAGTAAGTTAATAGATGTGTAGGGACGGCATTTTTACCAAAATGTCCGTCCTTCCTTTGTACATTATCTTTTCATTATATACTAAAATGTACAGTGATGCTCTTATCTCATGCGACATGACTCCATAGGATTTCGTTCAAAAATTCACTAACTGGCAACCTAGCATGTTCCATATTTATCTTTTATTTCAATGCGAAAAAACGCGAGTATCGCATACAATAAGGCCATGATATGTTTCATGAGAATAAAATCTGTCATATATTTAAAAATTGTAAGAAAATGTCACGTGTAGCCAAATTTCAGAAAAACCCTTACGAAACATTTTCAAAACTTTCGTTCACTCATTGCTGAAGCATTTGACCAAAACGAAGTCGCCCTCAAACCTCAGTTCAAATGTTAAATAAATAAAAAAGAACGAAAAAAATTGTCGTAACATTAATAATGCTTCCAAAGCAAACATAAAAAACAAAATTTGAAATAGTCCTATTTGATTGCTTTAACCCTCAACGCTGAAAAAATGTAAATATGTATATACAAAAGTAGAATGCGCCCACCGATATCAACGTGTTGAGGGGAGCATGTGTGACGTATCAAGTTTCGGTTGCAACAACAACCACCTGGTATATAAGTAGGTCTACAATGAGTAGCGACCATTAAATTATCTTGAAAACATTTACTTTATGTGTGAAAGGAATATTTGGGTTTTCATACATAATAATTTGTTATCTTAAATATTTCAAAACTGATAGCATACTAGCAAATATTTGCCAATTTGTCAAAGCCAAGATATTATTCCTAGGCCTAGGTGTTAGATTTCTTTACTTTACACTTAACATTCACATCTCTATATTAACAATTTCTGGCCAGAAAGCAAATGAGGTTATCTACATATTCTTGCACTTCAAGTTACCTTATGAAAGAATAAATTATACACCAAAAGCGAGCAGAAGGACTTTTAAGAAAATAATATTGTAAAACAGTTGAAAAACAAGTGTTCCAATGCCTTGATATTAATACTTATGATATTTCGATTAGTAACCATCTTCTCCATATAACCAAAATCATCATCTTTTATTCCTCAAAGAACAGGTAATCTCTACAAATAAAACAATAGTAAAGATTACATCTCAGAAAGCTTAGATTATTTTTCTAGGCCTATAAATCATTTTGCAACATACAGGCAGCTTAAACACAGCCTGAAACTTCAACATTCAAAAAAAAAACTGGTTGTAATTCGTATTCCTCAAAGAACAGGTGATCTCTACAAATAAATTCATTAGTAACAGATTACATCTCAGATGGTTTTCTTAGATTATTTTTTTAGGCCTATAAAAACATTTTCCAACATACAGGCAGCTTAAACGCAGCCGAAATCTTCAACATTCAAATAAAACTTGTTTTAATTCATATTCCTACATTGAAATTGTTGTTATGACTGTTGAGTTTATTAGGTCTACTGTCATAATGCTACAGACACGGCTATGTTGACCAGTCGAGGAGCATGTTAGGTGTGCTTTCATTTGCTTGGCACGCTAACCTTATCCACACCACATTGAACTGAGCAACGTAAAGATAAAAAAAATTAAAAAAAATCAATTCAAATCACACAAATTAAGAATTATTACCAATGGCATAAAAGGGATATATCTATTTAATCATAAGGAAAATAAGGCTAGCTGTGAATTCGCAAACTTTTCGACATGAATGACATTACAAATTAAAAAAGAAAAAAAAAATAGCACTACTTGGCAACATCACGTTGAGTCTGAGAATATGGACGATACAAAAAGAATCATGTCGCATGAGATTTGAGCCCCACTGTACAGTAGTTCACGGCCTTTGCCGCACCCACAACACACACACACACACACACACACACACACACACACACACACACACACACACACACACACACACACACACACACACACACACACACACATATATATATATATATATATATATATATATATATATATATATAATAGATATATATATATATATATATATATATATATATATATATATAGATATTACAAAAAAAAAATGTGTCCTGTACACTCAGATATATGTATATTTCTAGGTGCGAGAAACCACATCACAGCAGGAACTCCGTCCCCTTTTGTATGTGTGCATGACGGACACTATGTTTCTGTCAGCACAGCCTCCTTATACGCACTCATCTTTGAACAATAAAACCCCTACGGGCTGCTCTAGGAGCAAGAGCCTTTGCTGGCACAAGGCCAGCTTAATCTCAAATAACAACAAACAAGCAATAAAATTAGTAATAGTCTCTCCTTGTCTTAGTCCAGTCCTCCCAACTGGTGATCCCAACTGGTGACCTTCCGGATTTAGGACAATAGCAGTTTCGGCCACCTACCCCAGAAAACCCTTAACAGACTCACTACAGCGCTCAGTCTAGGTTTTCTGAAGCTCCTATCTGTGGTCGACCAAAACGCCATTAGCAGATTTAAAACGTCACGTCCCCTATGGGAGTGTTTTGGCGTTCTTCTTCACGTTTTGGCCCGCCATGAACGACATCCGTCGACCGTAAGAAGTGAGATGGCGGATTTGGAGAACTCAACTCAAGATTGGGAACTAATCATCGCCACTCCAACAGGTTCCTCGATGCCCCAACCTGCACCCCGATCCATGTCCTTGCACACCTCCACAGTGACGCCGGGTCCCCACTCCATCAAACTGCCGTCCCTCTTCCGGCAGAACGTCACAGCCTGGCTCCACCTTGCAGAAATTCAGTTTCGGCTCAACAGGGTCACCAGAGAGGGAACCAAGGTTGACCTGATCGCCACAGCCTTTCTGGAGGATGTCTTCAACCGTCTCGCCCCATGGATGGCCAGACAACCCGGAATGACGCCCAATCAGTGAACAATTATTACCATAATCATTCGCTTCGGGGGGGAGAATCTGTAAGGACGGCATTTTTACCAAAATGTCCGTCCTTCCTTTGTACATATTTTTTCATTATATACCAAAATGTAGAGTAGTTCACGGCCTTTCTGCTGATATATATATACACTAAAAAATGTATCCTGTACACTCAGTCATATGTATATTTCTAGGTGCAAGAAAGCACAATCACCAATCACAACAGGGACAAATTAATTATTATGAATAATGATTAGAAAATTGCATTAAATGAGGAACTCCTCTAGTCACAGTATCTAATTGTGGAGGCAAGAGCCGACCCCATGACCTTCAGATTAATTGTTGTGGGGCGGTATCGACTGCCGAGCTATCCAGCGTTTTGGCTGACAGGATGCCTCCCTAGTGTGGTGCGTGGGGTGTTCGATTGTCGTCCACTGGTGTGCACGACTGCGTTTGGGCATGTGGGGGCTTCAGGTGAGATTTTGTTTTGTGGAGGCACTCTGAGATGCCTGCCGGTTTCTTCCCTGGTGTCATCGTCATCCATCAGGAAGGCGGGTTTCAACCTTTTAATGTGATCCAGTCTTCACAGCCATGTTTCATTACGAGGTAGGCTTTGGTCGTCCAGCTGATGACATGGTATGGCCCTCAGTACAGCCCCATCAGGGGGGCATGGTGGGCATCGTTTCTCACAAAGACATGTTTGCATGTATCCAAGCCTTTGGGCTTGAAGTCTTTGGTCCTGTCAGAGAAGGTTTTCAGCAGGGCGTGAACTTCCCTGCAATTTCCTGCAGTCTTTGGCCATATTGGTGGGGATGAATTCACCTGGTACGGCCAATGCCTCGCTGTAGACCTTCTCTGTGGATGATGCCTTGGTGTTTTCTTTTGATGCAATGCATAGACCCAGCAGGACCCATGCAGGGTAGTTGTGACTTCCAGTTTTCATCCTTGCAGCGCGCCATCAGGGTAGCCTTAATGAGAAGTGGGTCCTCGCCACCATGCCATTATGGAGGAGTGATATGGTAGTTGCATTTGACAATGTCTTTGAAGGTTGCATGAGAGAGTGAGAGAGAGCATCTTTGGGTTGTTTGTAATTGTTGGGAGTAATTGAGAGTTTAAGAGTTTTCGTGTGTTTGATGGCTCGTGTTTATGTTTGGTGTTGCTGTATGGTAGTGTGCAAGTGCATATTTGTTTTTCTGAAGTGTGAGAGAGAGATAGAGAAAGAGCGTAAGTGGTGGGTGGATAGTTGGCGATAATTTGCTTGTTGGGTGATTGTTTTGGGTTGTCTGCTGGTGTGGTTGTGAGTCAGTCTTGTATCAGTGTCTGTACTGGCAGCGATCTTGGATATCGTTAATAGTCAGTTGTGTTGTGTTTCTGGATTGAATTGTTTTTGATTTGCTGATGATATTGTATGCTTAGAGTTGTTGTGCCTGTGTTTTTTAATTTGTTGTGCTTGTGTGTTGGAAGGTTGTTGAGCTTGTGAGTTTCTGTTGTGTTGTATATGAGCTGATGTAGTTGTGAGTTGTTGAGTGTTGTTGTCAGTGAGCTGTTGTGATTTCTTAGTGTTGTTTGTGAGTGGTTGTTTATGGACTTGTAAGGTTGTTGTTTTGATGTTGTTGGTGTTCATCTGTGCAGTGATTTGTTGTGTTGTTGAGTTGTTGTATGATTGGGGTACTTGGTTCGGTTGGTTGTTTTGTGTTGTGATTCTCAGCAGTTGTTGTATCTCGACAACTGTATCCAGCAGGCAGCACAATGTCTCGCCCTGAGTGTCTCGAGTCTGAGGCAAGTACATGTGTTTGTGTTTTGTGGTTCTGTGTCTCGAAAAGCCAATTGTCCTGTGTAATTAATAACATAAAGGGGAAAGTGTGGCTGGGGGAACTTTTTATCAGCCGTGTTCGATAAAGTAAATGTGGGGAGATCTTGTTGCTTTGGTTTTTTTGCTTGTGATCCCACCACATTATTTTGGCACCCGAACAGGGACTGCTGGTGTGGCAGCTGCAGGACGATTGGTGTAGTGAGTTGTGTGATTGGTAAAGAAAGTAAGTATGGAAGGTTTGACTGAAGTGGAGAGGCTGAGGGAGGAGTTGTGGTTGTCAAGGGAAGCTAAGGAAAGATTGGAAGTAAAGAATGAGAGTGTGTGGAGCTGAAGAGCGAGTTAGAGGAAATGAGAGGAATGCTAAGGAGTGCGAAAATGGAAACAAGAGAAGAAGTGAAAGGAGTAGAAGAGAGAATGGTTGAGAAAATGGATGAAAAGTTCGGAGTAATGATGAATGCAGTGCAGGAGATGATGAAGGGATTCATGGGAGAGGGAGCAGTAGGAGGGGGGCTTCCTGGGTCTTGTGACAGGCCAGGAGTGGTAAGGAAAGTGGAAGAGAGAGTGGATGAGAGTGCAAGTGATGAAGGTCATATGATTGTAGTAAGTGA
This sequence comes from Macrobrachium nipponense, assembly GCF_015104395.2. Classification (NCBI taxonomy): domain Eukaryota; kingdom Metazoa; phylum Arthropoda; class Malacostraca; order Decapoda; family Palaemonidae; genus Macrobrachium; species Macrobrachium nipponense. The sequence goes on along the minus strand of NC_087215.1, from coordinate 46,249,048 downwards.
GGATAAGAAAGAAGGGAGACAGGATAAGGATAGGAATGAGGATAAGGATAAGAAAGGGCTTGAGAAGAAGAAGAATAAGGGAAAGAAAGTTAGTAAGGAAGAGAGACTGGATGTGAAAGGAATTGAGAATGTTGGAAAAAAGGAAGAGAGTTAGGAACAGAACGAGAGTGATTTAGATAGTGGTGAGTGGGAGCAGGTAGGTAGAAAGAAGAAGGGTAAGAAGAACATAATCAAGAGTATGAATGTCAGAGGAGGTGAATAGGAATCAGGATGGAAGTAGTGGAAGTAAGAGTGAGAGTGAGCAAGAAGTACTAAAAGCTGTGTATATGAGCGAGGTACCCCAATGTGCAAGGTATGAGGAATGTGGTAGTAAGGACATAGGGGACTTTTTAGAGACTATGAGAAATATTGCACAGCTAAGTATGGGGATAATAGGAGAGTTTAGGGTAGAGATAGGGACTTTTTGACAGGGTTCTTGTTAGACATGTATAGAATGATGATGAGTATAGATGTGTCGTATGAAAGTGTTAAAAATAGGATTGTGGAACAGGCAAGGAGGGTAAAGATAGTGTGAGGTACAAGAGGAAGAATGATTTTAAAGAGGCCAAAATGAATGTTGGTGAGTCATTGTCTTTGTATGTATGCTGGTTGGAGACATTAGCTAGGAAAAAGTTTGGAGACGAGGGAATAAATGAGTGCAAGGAGTTGGTGAGAAAGTTGTTAGCTACTGTGCCTGGACAGGTAGGGCATTTAGCTAGTGGATGTCGGGGTACCCGTCACATAAACATGGTTTGCAGCAACTGTGGAAAGAATGGGCATTATGCTAAGATGTGTAAAGAATAGCGTGCGAAGTGTGCTGAATGTGGAATGGATGGTCATGTAGTGAGTGTGTGTAGGCAGAAGAGAATGAGTCAGGCTGGGAATTTGGGAAACTAGGTGTTAAGGGGATTCAGTTGGGTGCGTCCTCTAGTGTGCTGATGAGTGACTGGTTGAAAGTGAGTAAGTATGAGACGAGCATCAGTGAGCAAATGTATTTGGGGGATCGGCAATTGGTTTTGGCTGAGTATCGAAGAAAGTGAAAGAAGGTAAAGAAAGGGAATGAAAGGGAAAAGCGAGGACTGCATGACAGAGGGGTTAGTGTTAGGTTAAAAATGATGGATAAAGCATGTAGTACAGATAAGCCTGAGGGAATGAATGATAATTATAGTGTGTTTGGTTTTGAATTGACAGGGATAAGTGAGATTTCAGTGGGAAGGAAACTGAGTAGCAAGGAAGTGGTGGGTAGTATAGATGAAGCTTTGCAAGAGTTTGACAGAAGTATGGATGAACTGAATGGTTTGGCAGCAGAAATAAGGGAGATATTGGGACAAGAGCTAGAAGGTGTAGATGAGGTAGTGAATGAGATTTGGGAGGATAGTAGTGAGGGAGATAATGGGAATCTGAATGAAAGTGGTTTGGAAGAAGTGAATGGTGATGTAACTGAGAGAGTGTATGAGGGTCCTCAAACAAGATCCATAGGGCCTGCATCTGAGCATCCTTGGGTGTTGCAAAAGGCATTAACGAAACCCTAGGTAATTATGCCGTTGTTCAATCCAATTTGATCGACACCAGTCTTTGCATTGTATTGATATGCATCATGTCATGTAGCAACACTACATCCGTAGGCTCGATCAAATTGCAATTCCAGGGATTGTAACAAATTTCATGTAACTTTTAGCGTCTTGATTGCCGCCCCCACACATTCCAGAGTTCATCCTTTGTTCCTTGATTCAGTTTATATGCTGTCAAGTTTTAAGTAACTTTTCAGTAGCCGAAATTTACATTATTTCATTGTGAAGTGAGGGGCTGAGGATCTCTGCATATCTTCGTCTGCAATTTTTGTGGTTTGTGAATTTTCTGATTCCTTTTGCTGCCTTCACGACTTCGTTGTCATTAGAATTTTGTAAGCCCAGCTATAGCTTGAATGAATGTAAAATCATTCTAAATTTCCATAACATTTTTCCTATTACCGTAGTATTGTATAGCTTGGGTGTCTTTGTTGTGCTGTGGTTTATTTATGTAGTAAAACCGGAAAATGTACTAGTTTTTTTGGTGTAAAACCACCCTGGAGTGCTGGTTTGAAGTCAAAGTCAGTGGACTTCATATTCTCGCCCAGAACAACAGGCACGAACCTATTATAAAGAATTACATCAGATTTTTTCCGACAATCCTTCACAATTCACAGAATTTGCTAGCATAAGTGGGAAGCAGGCAGCAGTTTGATTGCACAGGCAATGTTGTGAATATTAAAAGGACTTAATTTATATTTAAAAGTAAACTCTGGGTGAACTGACCAATGTAAAATCTTTGAATAGCAATGCAAAGTGACGTTGGACCATGCAAGTTCCCTCTACCTTTCACCCAGGGTACCATCATATGTAGGGTTGTGTAATCATTGTGTCTCTCAACCAAGAGCCAGTTTTGTAGTAAAGAGTCAGTGGAGTGTTCACTTCTGTGGCCTCGACTTCATTGAGATGCCCCACTCACGCGTACGTGATGGGGAGCTGGTGGGGGTCAAGGTAGCAGCCTGCCAACGAGTCTTCGATCCTCTCTAGTTGTGCCCCAGACTCCTTTGGGGACTCCAATGCTAGTCAGTACCTCAGAATGAGCAATTGGTCCCTCTGGAACATCGGATACAGTGATGATGGTCGGAGGCATCACGAATCCCGGAGGAGGAGACGCCATGGTCCGAGGTGTCAGGAGGGTCACTGCAGTGTCTGTCACCATCGAGGGTGTAGTAGTAGTTGGATGATAACAGTACACCAGATGGGAACCTTTGCAAATGCTGTAGTGGTGACTAAGGGGGTGGTGGGGGTTTCCACTATGTGAGTCGTGACAGGGGCAGCCAGGTGCGTCAGCAAGACCTGTAACAATGGGGTTCCCGTTCGACTAAGAGAACACTACGCTGCCAAGAGGTCCAAAGACGGCTCCTTTGTCAGACCTGAAGAAGGAACCATGACATTAGTGGGTGAGGCTAGGTTTCACCCCGAGGGGAAGACAGCTCCTTCGGAGTGAACTGAGACTTCTGTACTGAGGGTATCATGAAGCTCTGCCTCTCCTCCATCCTCATCGCTCAACGAATCGGGCGAGGAGGACGAAGAGGAGGCCTCCTCCGTGGAGGAAGGAGCAAGAGGCAGAGGTTTGCCCGGTAATGGAGACGAGGATGAAGGGTACGGCACCGAGGGAGTCGCCTGGGGCGTGTGACCCTCCAACGGTGTCCTGGAGTCCTTCCTCTGGTAACGTTTCCTCCCTGTAAACTTCACCCATTGCACAGAAGACCATGAAAGACACTCATCATAAATTAACTCTGGGTTGCATGGGGCATGAGGATCAACATTTACAGACGAACTCATGGGTTTGCATGTTGCAATTCACAAAAACAGCAAACACACACAAGGCACTGGAAAACACACAAAAAGAACAATCTCACTGTTATACATAGGCAGATATATAGGTAAGCGTCCGAACTCAACGGCGGCCAAAAGCAGTGATATGCATATACCTGGGTGGGAAGAACCCTCCTACCCGGACAGTTTTTCAACTACCGAACTACTTTGCTATAAAAGTCTAACGGCCATTTCCAGCTTTGCTGAAGTTAATTCCTAATCTAAAGAACAGAGGGTTTGTATAGTTGGGAAAAATACAATTTACTTTTAAAAATTGTGATATTTTTGTCAACCGAGGTTTGGCATAGTTGATATTCAAAGTGTAGTCTGACGATTCAGATGTGAGATTCATGTGAAATTGTAACTTTCTGCGACCGATGTCGAGAGATTCTTTCGTAAGATTATCATTGTCTGTGTACATTGCTGGGGCCTCTAGGTCAATTGTTTCAGAGTTGATTTCCTTTGTAAGTTGTCAGTTGGCATGAGTGCGCCTTTCAGTTCATGTATTTGTTAAACTTGAACGGTTTAGTTTTATAATAAAAATGAAAAAAACCAACCTTGATCTTGCTGGATCTTAGCTTAACTGTTTGTTGATTTCGCCCTTGAGGCCAGGCTATAATAGTCCTACACCATCTTGGGACAGAAACATCCCAGTTGGGGGGGGGAGGGGGGGAATTTCCAACACTATGGTTCTAATTTAGGAACCTATTTCCACCACTCTCAAGTGTGTGCTTCAGGTAGAACAGTTTATTCTTCATATCCCTTGAGAAGCCCCTATTTCAGTTTCTAAGCCACAGCTTGCTGTGTACCTGGGTGCTTTCAGTATTGCCCCGTACACTTGTTTTTCTATTTTTTGCAGTTCACTTATATCTATCTTGCAGAGTTTCATTACTGGCATGGCATACATGAAGGATGGCATCGCGAATCCCTTCCAGAACAATGTCCCCATCTTCACCCTCCTACAGCTTTACTAATGACAGCATTAGCCACGTTTGTCATCTGCTTTGCTTTAGTGTGGGCCCTTTCATTTTGTCCTCTGAAGCAGTCTTTTGCATTGTTGTTAATTTTATTCCTTCTTATATGTGCTGCATATTTTCTACGCCATCAATGTGGTAACAATCATTGAACTGAATATTAATATATTTCTTTTGTCTTTATTTATATTTAGGCCACATTCATTTGCTGTTTCCATAAGAACTCTTATGGCTATTGATATTTCTTCAAGGGAGTGTCCTAGGATTAATCCATCTTTGCATTTAGTAGTGCCACGATTCTTACAACTTCATTCCTAAATCCTTCCGTTGTGTTTTCCAGTTTTTTGATGACCAGGTCGGTTATACTAACACGAAGAATGTGGTTCAGCCATTAATTACACTCTTATCTTATGCCATTTGTTACATTTAGTTCTTCTTCACTATATTGTTGATGCAGAGTTGTGTCATTTATATACTTCTTTGCTGCTGTACTTATTACCTCTGCATGTCATGTATATTTCATCATGACATCTGTTAGTCTTTCCCTGTCCACTGAATCGAATGCTTTCTGGAAAACTATCGATACCACAAATAAGGGGTCCTTACTTCAGTATGTTGCTTGTATTCAGAATTCCAGAATGTCAACATTATCAGTTCCTCTTTCCTCATGAATACTTTATATGACACATTAGATAGTGCTGTTGGTCTAAGATCTTTGACCTTGGGTGTTGTTCATGGAAGTAAGCTTCATTTTATACTTAAACCAGCTTTTCTGTGTGGTCCTACCTTTCAGCATGTTATCTACACATTCTGCTTATTCCCTTCTAAGGGTGGGGCGCTGTTAAAACAATTTGAACAGAACTGGTTTGATCAGGGGCGTTCCTAGACATTTGCCTCAGTCCCATTAGGGTCCCCTCTTATGGGGCGAGAAGTGAGCGAAGCGAGCCAAAGCAGAGGGGGGGGGGTTCGGGAATTTTTTTTAGAATATGAGCAATTGTAGGATCATTTTAAAGACACTTGTAACTGCAAATTTCATAAATTTTATTGCTTAAAAGTAGGTGTACATTGAATAATTGAAGATCCACTTAATCCAGTTAAACATAAAGATAAATGGTGAAAATGAGGCTACCAGTATGTACTCTGTTTTCCCAGTAGTGGCATTAGGAATATACTGACTGACTGATATGTCCATCTCAGTGGTTTCGGTGTGTCTATATACTCGCAGACCTTGGACTTAACAATAACTGGAACATCTGTGAATATGAGGTCTAATCTATTACAAGAAATATGCTTGGGTTCCTCAATTATTTGGTCAAAATTGGAGGATACACAACTCAAGAGCAGACTGGATAATTATTATGTTAGTCTATGGAATGTGAATTAAGCCACTTGCTGTGCTTTCCATCATAGTCTCCACAAATAACAAATGAAGCTTTTGAATACTGTGACTGAGCCATACTAATCTTCTCCGAGTGACAGTCATTTATAGAATTGTAAAAGTTTGGATTGGGGTTAACAGCAGATACATGAACATTGTAGAACTTATGGGCAATAATAATAATAATAATAATAATAATAATAATAATAATAAAAGAACTTCATGACAACTACGCTCAAAGTATTTCTGACGATAAACAGGTTGTCGGACTTCGTGATTACCATGTGCATGTGGGATGTTACAACGATAAATAAAATTTAGGCCTTTAAGCCCTGAGATTAAAATCTCAACCTGTGACCTGTTATTGCTTACAAGAGCCTCAGATAAAAACATGAAATCATAGTTACTGGCACAACTCTGGCGATGAAGAAAATTTGACCTTAAGCCTCAACTATTTGGATAAAGTACTCTGCAATTTTTCTTCCAGCAATGATTAGCAGGCCCAGGATTCAGTTCAATTTCTCCCGAAAGAATTAATATTAACAACATGAAATTAGAACCAAAACTAATAAATAGATTCATAACAGGAGCGACATAGTAAAAATCAACTGAAAAAAAAAATCAATAAGATCGACACGAAAGTCATTTACGTTATTTACACAAATTCTATTAAAAGTACGAATAAAGCTGACCTTATGTAATTGAAAGAAACCCATCAAGTTTGCCACAACAACCTGGGGAGGGCAGTCAGGACAGATATAGTAATTATAAAATTCTTAAAAGGAAAACATTAGGTAAAGAGAAAGGCGACTTAATTGCAATTCACCCAGCAACTTTGCTTTCTCCTCAGCCTGTCCTACACAACTTTCGAAAAGCCGGGAAAGTGAATTAAAAAGAGGGAAAATGACTCATTGTACCCTCAAGCGAGGGAACTCAAACCCAGGACCATAGAAGATCACATTACAATGGCTAAGTATGGAGAACAAGGTTTGTATTCAGGGTGATGTTCCCTTAGAAGGGTTGCCATCCAAGGCTAAAAAAAAGATCCATTCCGTTAGAGAGTAAAACTTATGTATGAATATAAATTATTGAAGTTCCCCCACTTGTTTACGTTTTCTGTTTTGTATATCCAAGAGATGTTTGTTTTTGTTAAATAAACGACGGTCTTCTTGGAAGCAAGCTATTCTTCCGCCTGTTAAACTAGAGTTTTGCCCCTTATTTATGCCTTCTTTCTCCATATTTGAAGTATAATTACCACCATCATGACCACTGCAACAACAGGTTATGCCCCCAGCACAAGTCGTTTTATATTTGATGGTGAAGAAAGCAAGTACGAGCTGTGGCAGGTAAAATTTTTAGGACATCTTAAACTTCAGTAGTTAACCTGCATGATCTCCCAACCTGATGATGACAAAGTTGATGCAGTAAGAAAATCAGAATGTTTTGCAGAATTGGTTCAATTTTTGGATGACAGAAGTCTATCTTTGATTATTCGTGATGCTAAGGATATAGCCGAAAGGCATTTAAAATTTTGGAGGAGCATTATTTATCCAAGGGGAAGCCTAGCGTTATTTCGTTGTATACTGAACTAACCTCCTTGAGGAAGTCTATGGATGAGGGAGTCACAGCTTATATGATAAGGGCCGAAATGGTAGCTTCGTCTTTACAAATGGCTGAAATAATCAGTGATAGCCTATTGATTGCTATGATTTTAAAAGGATTTCCACTTGAATGCAAGCCCTTTACTACATTGAGAACCCAGAAGGATAAACAATTGACTTTCAGTGAATTCAAGATAGCCTTGCGAAGTATTGAAGGAACAGAAAAGGCATGTAGGCTTAGATTCTAAATCTAGAGAATCCAAGAGTGGAAAATTAAAAGATAGTAACCAGAATGTTCAAGTAAGTAGCCTGATTTGTTTTAAATGTGGTCAACCAGGACATAAGGCTGTTAATTGCTTTTCAAAGAATAAGAGGTATTGTGAAAATTGTAAAAGTAATTCTCATGACAAAGTGGTGTAGAAAAAGAAATAACACTAAAATCTGTTGATCATTCAAAGAGTCAGTCTGGAGATAGGCCTAAGTCTAACCATTCATTTGCTTTTAAAGTAAGTGTAAAGAAAGATGTAAACAGTGTTCACACGGTGCAAGGTAGACTGTGGTGCTACTTCCCACATATTAAATGATATTTCAAGGTTTATTTCTTTTGATGAAAATTTAGATCCTGAGAATCATGTAATTGAGTTTGCTGATGGAAGTAAAGTAAATAATATTGCTTTAAATAAGGGAACTGCAAGTAGTATTCCTTTGAAGGATTCTAATGGAATTACACAAAATGGTATTCTTGAAAACACATTGTATGTTCCATCATTCAAGCAAGACATTTTTTCTGTGCAAGCTGCTACTGACAAAGGTGCCTCAGTTAAATTTAATACGAATTCTGCTAAATTAGTTGATAAAGATGGCGTTGAATTTAACGTAGAGAAACATGGACGATTGTATTTTTTACATAATGTAAATTCTTTGAAGAATGCATCTCATACTTTAAATTTAAGGAATGGCATAAGACACTAGGTCATTGTAATGTGAGAGGCATTATTAAAATTAATAATGTAGTTGAAGGTATGAGTATTTCTGACAAATTGTGGTATTTGCATTGAAGGTAAAATGACTCAATATAGAAATAAAGAGCCAGACAAGAGACACAATTCTATTTTAGGTCTTGTACATTGTGATTTGGCTGGTCCTATTGACCGTACTGCTAAAGATGGATTTCACTATGTTCTTGGTTTTATTGATGTTTATTCCGGTGTAATCATGGTATATTTTCTGAACCTTGCATGCTACTGAAAAATTTTGGCAGATTGCTCACCATTTGGCTTTGTTAAATGTATCAGAAGTGATAATGGTGCAGAATTCATTTCTAGAGCATTTGAGTCTCTTCTCATAACGCATTCAATTAAGCACGAAAAATCTCCACCTTATTCACCACATCAAAATGGAAGTTCCAGCGTTGCCAGGTGTACAACACATGTACGATCATTCGTACCCTCATACGACCCAGTACTGTACGATTCTACGATATTTCTATTTATTAGGCAAATTTGTACGACTTCTTAGTCCATATGTACGACATTTTAAATAAATTGTTGATTTTCTAATGAATTATATATTTTCTATTATTCTATTCCAATAAACACGGGTTATTTAAAAGTCGAGTTTACTAAGCTACTTGTTGGCTACTTATAAGCGATCATCGCCAAACGCATTGCTGTTGTCAACTCAAATTCCATCAAGAATAAGATGCTTTCTTTTCTTAAAGATTTTAAAAGTTACGTTCATGCATTGCTTTCTTTTGTACGGAGGCTATCTTTCAGTATAGAGTAATTGATACTTTTCATTACATTTGAAGTACTGTAATTAAATGGTTTTGGTTCATGGCTTTTGTTTTGATAATTGAAGAATATCGAATACTATATACTTTCGATGTTATTCGAGTATGATTTGTGGAGCTACTTTTTATTTCTCTACCCTTTTACTTAAAAAATGTAGTCAAAGTTTTCTCTTTAATCATAGAGATGAAGGATTTAGTAATGCAATTTTTCGAATAATAGTGTAGTTATGTGATATTATCGTCATCATACTCACTATTGTTAATATTATTACCATCATTATGCGATCACGAATTTTACTTATAAAATTTTTTTATAATTTTTTGAGTACTTATAAAATTTTGAGTACTTATAGAATTTTTGGTAGAAAATAACATTGTACAACCTTTGCCAGTGATTGTACGACATTTTGATTTTTGAAGCCTTAGTGTGCAACAATTCATTACAAAGTATCTGGCAACGCTGAATGGGTCTATTGAAAGAGGTTGGCGTTCAATTTTTCAAATGTCCAGATGTACCTATGTTGTTAGTCTAAATTACCAAAATATTTGTGGGCATATGGTGTAATGTGTTCTGTTTATATTCGTAGCAGATGTTATAATGACAGACTTAAGAAAACTCCTTTTGAAGTGTTTACTAGTCAGAAACCAAATATAAGTACCTTTGGTACAGTATGTTATGCTTATGTGCAGAATAAAAAGAAACTAGATGCCAGATTTTTCTGAGTATGATGAAATTCAAAAAGTGAGATTTACCAGTAATATTGAAGAGGTAAGTAAGCCTGTTGATATAACATATGATGACGTAATTTTGAGAGAAACGCATGAGCCTGTAGTGCTCGATGAAAATTATGAAAACAACAGGGATAATGATAATGAAGAGGCTAATGATCAAAATCATTTACCTACTTTTGTAGAAGAGAGTGTTGATGAAATAGCAGAAACAAATTCTCGTAGGTATCCAAGTAGGAAACACAGTAAACCTAGGTCTCAAAATGATTTTATAGTTGGTGATAACATTGTTGATGTTATAGATCACACAGTTGATTATTGTTGTACATTAATTGATATACCTAACACTTACGAAGAAGCTGTAACCTCCCAAAAATTTCCTCTTTGGCAAAAAGCAATGGAAGATGAGACGACTGCTTTAAGGGAGAATGACACTTTTGAATTAGTTCCCTTACCAGAAGGTAGGAAGCCGGAGGTTGGGGGGCCGGTCGCTGGGTTTTTAGTGTTAAACTTGATTCAGATGGTAATGAGAAGTGCACGGCTCGTTTCGTTGCAAAAGGATATTCTCAGTTACCTGATATTGATTATCATGAGACCTCTACTACTACAGCACGCATCACATCTATCCGCACTTTAATGCAATTAGCTGTTCAATATGATTTATATGTTCACCAAATGGATGTTATAACTGCATTTTTTAATGCATCAATTGATTATGAACTGTATGTAGAACAACCAGAGGGTTTTGTGGTTAATGGTAAAAATAATGAAAAATTAGTAAGAAAGTTGAAAAAGTCATTATATGGCATAAAACAAAGTGGTCGAAATTGGTATAGTTTGCTGTATTCCTATCTGACTGAACAGAATTTTTCTGTCATTTGCTGATCCTTGTGTATATACAAGACACAGTGGAGATGAAATTATTACTATCATTGTTTGGGTTGATGATATTATAATGGCTTCAGATTCTATGTCTACTCTTGTTGATGTAAAGAATGCTTGAATCATAGATTTTAAAAGAAGAATTTAGGAGAAACTTCATGTTTACTAGGTATAAAGTTTATACGTGATAGTGATTCAATTAAAATGAATCAGTCAAAGTATGTGGAAAATATGTTATCAAAATTTCAGATGCAAGATTGTAAGCCAAGATCAACTCTATGTGAAGTTGGTATAAATATGTTTGTTGATGACGATGCTGAACTAGCTGATGCTAGATTGTGTAGAGAAATAGTTGGCGGTTTAATCTATATTATGACAGCAACTAGACATGATCTCAGTTATATAATAAATAAGTTGCCACAGTACATGGCAAAACCTACTCTTACTCATTTAACCATGGCAAAGTATGTATTGAGATACCTGAAGGGTACCATCGACCAATGTTTGACTTTTAAGAAATCAAATAATTTATGGTTAATTGGCTTTTGTGATGCTGACTGGGGTAATTCTGATAGTCATCATAGCATTAGAGGATATGGTTTTGGATTGTCCGAAAATAGTTCTTTGATATGTTGGAAGAATAAAAAGCAAGACTGTTGCCCTGTCTGCATGTGAAGCTGAATACATGGCATTGGCAGATGCGGTACAGGAAGCTAAATTTGCGTTAAAAGTTTTGAAGAGTATGGTGGGATGTGATTTATTCAGCAAAGTTACTCTTTATTGTGACAATCTGGGTGCTCTTGCACTTGCTAGCTATCCTGTACGGCATCAGAGGTCCAAACAAATTGATATAAAATATCATTTTATAAGATCAGAAGCAAAACTTGAGTATGTTCCATCAGAACAGAAGGTGTCTGATGTATTTACAAAGCCAGTGGCTAGAATTAAGCTCAGAGCTTTTTCCGGTGTTTAAAGGGTACATAATCGTGATTTTCAGTATGGCATGCAGTGCTGCAATATTTTGCTACTTTTATTTTGGCAGGCTTTGAAGTTATATGATATTGAGTGTTTGTTAAATCAGTGCTTCATGCTGTTTGTACTGAATATGTTACCATTATATTTCTGTTCAAAATAAGTTTTAAGTGGGGGCGTTAGAGAGAAAAACTTATGTATGTTTACGATTTCTGTTTTGTATAGCCGAGAGAAGTTTGTTTTTGTTAAATAAATGACGGGTCTTCTTGGAAGCAAGCCATCCTCCCGCCTAGACGTTAAACTAGAGTTGTGCGCCTTATTTATGCCTTCTTTCTCTATATTTGAAGTATAATTACCGCCATCATGACCACTGCAACAACACCTTCCACCTGCCGGTTTGTTCTTCTCCCACAAGGGTTACCTGCCAGGCTGAAGTCTCATCTAGGGAAAGGGATAAGCAACAATCAATAAGCCTAATTAAGAGACGTGCGAATGAAAACGTTTATATAAATGAGTTGTTTAATTCTTTTATTAAAGTTAATGAGCCGATTAATCATCTTAGATATGGCATTCGTTTTTTTTTTAGTTTATTTATTTATTTTTACCACATAGGTTAGTTTATCGGTATTAATTACTGTTTGAGTGTGTGTGTGTGTAAATGTGGGGTGAAGGCAGAAGTTACGAAATACAATGCAGTATACATTTACCCCAAAATCTAATTGAGAGACCTTCTAACAGTTCGATTTTGTGTTGAATCTTGTATTTATATATGATCCCAACCTTACGGAGATTTACCAGAGTTTTTCCTGACACATTATTGTTATCGTGATTATTATCGAGTCTTATTATGACCGGTCACGTTAGTTGCAAGTAGACAGCAGACCAGAAATCGGGTTGTGGTAATCGCATACACGAAACTCGAGCCGCGGTCGAGTGACACGAACCTTATTTATTTAGTAAACTGTGGGTACAAGGTTCCAGCTGACACATGAACCAACCCCCCCGCCAACACCCCCCAAAAGCAAATAGTTTTTTTGACATGTTTAATGTGTGTACAAGCTGTTGCGCCTCAGTCCTTGCAAGGTTTTTGTTTATTTTACAGCTTAAAAATGGATGCTTACCTTAAATATGAAAACTGCTAATTTTAGATGCTTGTCATATAAATCATTCGACAACTCATTCTCTTTGTAAACAAGTGCTTAATCCTGTAGGCAACCTCTGCTTCTATGAACATATCACATGTGGAAGCAAAGGCGACTGACGCAAGCACGGACGCTCATATGCTCTAGATAAAAGGTGGGTAGCCGAAAATGTTTACCAAGCTTCACTGCATCAGATTCACGCCAAGTCAATTGAAGTCTTCCCTTCACGTATTTTTATTTTCATTTTCTGAAAAAACAAACTTCTTCCCTGAGTGAGAGGTCAAAGTAACGAGAGAAATTTCGGTGCACCTACCTCTGCAAGTTTGAGTGATTCGTCCTTTGGTTGGGGGCGTGACCAGGAATTCATATATTTGGGTGTAGGTGTGTAGTTTTCGGGGTTAGGAGGAGCGGGGCCTTGTGTGGAGGGGCTGATGAAGGGAAGGGGAATGTTAAGACTTGGGGAGGGATCAGTAGCCTACCATTCGTGGAGTGAGTGAGTGACGCCGAGATTCAGTCGGTAGTGACTGGTTGTGTGGGAGAGACTGAGATGTACTCCAACCAGTCTTCAGAGGTCCAGCTGAAGTTTCGCTCTGGTTTTTGTTGTCATATTGATGGTGAAAATAACCACTTTTGTTAGTCTAGCGATTTCCACGCTTGATGTTTACGAAGTTTAACTTCAGTGAGGCTTATTATACTTCTGTTCTTCAAAGACTTTATGTGGAAATTGGTTTCTAAAAATGGTGTGACTTTATTAATGAAGTGGAGCAAAAACAATAGTTACGGTAAGTGTTTTCTAAGTGTGCTTTTCTTTGAAAAAGAAGACACGCCGTGTGCGCGCGCACAAACACACACACATATATATACGTATATTCACGTTATCCTCACCATTAGTCCATCAAACATCCCTAGGCACTACACACACACTTTGCAACAATTTCACCTCTGTGTTGCATGTCCTCTCTTGCTTTCAGGATGTTGAGCCCCGACTTTCCAAAACCTCTCTCACACAGCTGGCTTAGGACTTCTTTCCTCTTATTGTAGTGTAGGCTACAGGCCTACCATACCATTGAGTCTCATAAAAGGGTTTAATTGAACGTGAAAGGCTTCAATCAGAGGCGAATAACTTCCATTTCAAGGTTAATCACTTTTAATTGGAGAGGAATAACTTAATCAGCATTGAAATGTATTTGTGATGACTTGTCTTTTAAAGTTTTTTTTTTTTTTTTAATTAGTAAATATGCCTGTTGCAATTAAACGGTATTCGTTTGGTTGTTTCTGTCACTGATATTGAAATATCTTTTTGTGGCTTTGTTAGTTAGTTTCTTTGAGAGAGAGAGACAGAGAGAGAGAGAGAGAGAGTACATAATTAAAGAATCGTCATGCTTGCTTATCACATATTATATTACGTTTACTGTAGCGAGTGACAGGCTAACTTGATGTTTTGAGTGTACATACCATTGTTGAAGTTGTCATACTACTGAATGTAAGGATGTAAGCAACAATCGGTCTTCCTGATCAGATACCCAATGAGCGGTGTGAAAATTTATGATAAACGGTTTTTCATATAACATTTCTGATATCACAGACATCAAAGACCGTTATATATGAATAACGGAAGATTGTAAAGGAGTAACGACGGAAGCTGCCTGTGATATAGAAATGTTTCGAGGTCTCCTCCTCGTTTGTCTGAGGCAATATACATTCTGCTGAAGAGGGATTCACTAGACCCGAAGAACTGCAATTTCTTTGACTGAGGTTTCCGACATGCTTTGATTTTAAAGATGAGAATATTGTTCTTTTTTTTATGGGATGATCCACTGGTACGGTCTTCTTAACAATTACTTTTTGGACAAATTTACTCTATTGCTTTAGTCCAATCCTTTCCAGTTCAAACACTGCTTGGCTGTTCTTCCTTATCTCTCCTCAAAGGTTATCAATTCTGTCAGGATAAGAAATGGATTTCCCTTACTCCGGATAACATCAAGGACCCCTTCCATATAAATGGGTTTCCCTACGGACCACCTGTGTGTGTGTGTGTTTAACTGCAATATATTTTCCTTTCAATGTGCTTATTCTCGTATTTATGTATATATATAATATATATATATATATATATATATATATATATATATATATATATATATATATAGATGATATGAAATGAAATTTCAATTTGATCTACGGACCCCAAGGTTGGGAGCCACTTTTATACATTATTAGGCACAAAATACTAAAATACCCCTCTTCACCTTATTCTGAGACATTTAAGCCCAAAATCAGCACTCTACGCCAAAAAATAGTGGAATTACGAAAGCTACCCCCATACTGGAAAAGGGGACGCTCCCCCACCTACCCTAATGAAATGTGACCTTGGCCCCTCCCCTAGATATGACCCAAGTGGGCTTACGAATCACCCTGTATCAACGGCCAAACTTTTACAAGCATGGTAAATCTCAATGAAAAATACTTAATAATTCACACCTACTATGAGTCTCAAGGTTACTTGCAATCGTCACAAAAGAGTTGCTATTCCATTTACAAAAAAAAACTTCATCATAGCGAAAATCAAACTCTTTTCTTGTGCCTTTCTTCATGACTGCATTCGGTTTCATCAACTTGGCAGAACCACCAGTCTTGTTATCTCGAACAGTGCCAGTAGCCTTGATATTCTGCTCAGCAAAGGATTTCAACAGACCATACGATATAACGAAGTTGTCAAAGTATACACTTCATGTTTAGTAACTGCCTAACAGATTCAATGGTCGACATCATGTCATTCATAACAAGAGTTCCAAGAGGAAGTTTTGTCTGATCGGGTTCTTTGCCCCTGCAGAGCTTTAGCTTATATGGTTAGCCATCACTGTCACGAAGCGTCCATATCTTGTAGCCAAATGTAATTGGCTTCTCACGGATGAACATGTTTGCGGTGTCAGCTGGCCTTCACATGAAAATACTTGAACTTTTGAGATATTCATTCGGGACTGTGTACATGGCCTCAGTTTTGCCAAGTTTATTTCCTTCTGGAAGATTATTGTTGTCGACACTGTGTATGGTACATTTCAAGGCTTGAAGTTGGTTGCGAGTCATAGCAGAATCAACAACTGGAACTCCAACATCTGGCTGAGTGAACTAGCAGTGCCTTAATTTGTTCTGGCAGACGAGAGCACTGCGGAGTCAGAGCAAAAGTAATTTGATAGTGTCAGACCTTGGCCTATATGTGTCCCTGGATATTAATACTTACAAAATTATTTTATTGAAACAGGATGAAATCAAGGATACTACACATTATATTCCCACGTGGGAACGCTAGGAGGAAAAAGGTTAAGTTAAGCACAAGAACTTGAATACTATTTTGCTCGACAATTGTCAAAGCCAATAAAATGATTGCACCAGCAACAGGAAAAGTGAAAGGATGGAAATTGAAAGTTAAATAGGACTAAATTGGTAATATTCGCTAAAAAGAATTTAGTACATCTCTAACTTTTTGGGGTTGTTGTTACAGAAAAGGGTCATTTTCAAGGATTAAAAGAAACAGTTTGAAGAACCATTAATTAAAGTGAAGCTAAAGATGATTAAAATTGTAAATAACAAGGGAATTCAGTGTCAGTTTAAACAATATATTAACAATACGAAAGAGAAAACCCGTAAAGTAAAACTGTTTCAAGTTACATAGCTCTGCACCTAACGCGAACACTATAATGTGCCTGCCCGCAACTGTTTGTGGAGTGAGCGTTTAGGAACCAAGAACGAAAAAGGACTTTGGACGAATTTGTTTAGTTCTGATAACGAGCCAAGTAAATCAAAATGATACACTCAGCTTCCGTGGAAGAGAAGTGAAATCTTTGCTTTTCTACAGGCACATTCCTTTCCCTATCTTCCCACGTAGACATTCCCTAGTAAAGGAATGGTGCGTAGCGCAGGCAACCAGGGGTCTCCTCCAGTTGTTAGTTCATCGGGTGCGAGAGACACGTCATACTATAGTAGATTCACATCAACCGTGCATCTAATGTCTAGGCCAGTCCCTTACGACGCTCCTGATTGGCTGTTGATAAGCCAGTTACAGGGCTGGAAACTCAGAGTACACATAGGCAAGATTTATGTTCCACCTCTCCTGAGAGATGCTTTTGAAAGACGTATCCCTCAGGAGAGGTGGAACATACATCCTAAATATGTGAACTCTCTCGAGAGACTGAGAGTTTCCAGCCCTGTGATTGGCTTATCAACAGCCAATCAGGAGCGTCGTAAGGGACTGGACTAGACATCAGATATGCACGGGTGCGTGATGTGAATCTACTATAGTAATGTAGCTAAATAATTTTGAAAAAAAAAGCATGAAAAACACCTTGCCCAGATAAAATATGTTATTGCGCAGAATATGTAAGGACAGAATGGTGAATATTAATTAAGTCAGCGAGTTCATGATTTCCAGTTATCTCTTGGAGGAACCACCTTACAAACCAGCCACACATCAGGGTAATCAGATGTAAACGGCAGGTTGCAGCATGACTCCAGCAGCCATGATTTTTAAGGTTTTCATAGAAAGTCTCTACTAACCTAGAAGTTAAAGGGCCAACTGGGGTGCAGTTAATGCCGTGAGTTAATGGAGAGAGAGAGAGAGAGAGAGAGAATGAGCAACTAATGTCCCAAAGCAAGACGCCATATTATAGTAACTAACCCCGTGCCATAGAAGGACGAATCTGCTTGTACAGTCGCAACCGGGACACGCTGAAGTGGATAAAGAACAGCGCTAACTATAGACCCTGCAATAAGATTAAATATAAATATTATTACATATAGATACTATTCTTTCTTTATATATTATATACAAAGAAGGTAAACTGTAACGACGACATGTATTCACTACAAGTATCATTTCCAATATTTTGTATCGATATGAAACAGGTTCTTCGTCTTTTATAACTCACCGAATTAAAGTAACAGTCAGGCCACATCATCCAACTCCTGCCCCAGAAACTACTTACTCATTTCTACTTGGTAGATAAGGTTTTCTCAGTAGATACAAGATTTCTTTGAGCGTTTAATTCATATTCTGAGTAAGACACAAACAAACTACTTGACTTTCTGGCTGAACCCTGCGATGAGTCCATTAGCCTCAATTGGAGGCAACAGTGACCTTATTGTAGAGTGTCATTGTGCTTGTTGTGTTAAAGGTCGCATGACGTAATTGT
The DNA here is from genome assembly GCF_015104395.2 of Macrobrachium nipponense. Lineage (NCBI taxonomy): Eukaryota > Metazoa > Arthropoda > Malacostraca > Decapoda > Palaemonidae > Macrobrachium > Macrobrachium nipponense. The sequence goes on along the minus strand of NC_087215.1, from coordinate 46,230,964 downwards.
GAAATAAATGAGAGAGAGAGAGTTTAGATTACTCCTACGTGAAGTATTTGCTTCAGGACAATTCATTTTCGCCCTACCTTCCTTTTCCCTTTTTATCATAAACATCAGTAATGACTTGGCTCCTCCGTCATTGCTATTTCAGTCTCCGGCGTCATCTCATTAACTGGTGCGATCTCCATGAAGATGGAGCAGCTACACAAAAAGAAAAGAAGAAAAAATCGGGTATAAATCACGCAAATTGACTGCAGTTCCCCATGCCTGGCGCTTGGCAAGAGGATTATTATCTGGCAACACCGATGTTACTTTGTGTCGTGAAAAAATGATTGCAACATTTTTCTCAAGTTGATACCGTCGTGTTCGGAGCACGAAAATATGGAAGAAGAAAGCAGACAGCAGGAACGACAGTTCCTTCTCTGATTAATATGTTTTGTGCGTGTTTTTTTTTTTTTTGGTAACGGAGCAACAGAGTCGTAGGACTCTACATTTCGTATTGAAATATACTTTCTATTGGGAATGCCAGAATAATGTTGAATTAAGTAAAACCTTGACTGAGAAAATGCCTAATTGGTTTCCAGATAGCGTTGCATGTGCCCTACAGACGACCTGTCACCTGTCTTCAGTCACTAATTCCCTTCCAGAGCGTGGTAGAAGTACGATGTGTTTGGATTGAGCTCTCATTTCGCCGGCAGATCATTACTCTCGGTAGTATTCCGAATTCGTTAAGCTGCGTATGGCTGAGGTCGTAAGTCTATTGAAGTGTATTTCCTTCGCGTTCCCCGACTCCTGTCATTATCGTGGTTATTAATTGTGAATTGTGTAATTGTTGGTTAGGCCAGTGTTCCAACAAGGATCACGTGGTCAGCTATTTCATAGTGGGGTAGGTATCTTTGAAGTGTAAATGGGACGTATTGTTTTGAATGTATTGTTAGGGTAGACATAAGATTATTTATTTGCGTAATAAAATTGTAAAAATCTTGCCGCAATCTTCATTAGTCCTGTGAGTTGGAGATTGAAGTGTGTGCCAAAGGCTAGGCTATCCTGCCAATACCTCCTGGCGAACCAGTAATCCTTGTTGCGAGGGAATAATTCGCAACACTACTTTATCTGGGTCTTGATGATGGTCACAGATCTTGCCCACATTTCTTGATCTTTGAGGACAGAAGGGAAAAACAAAAACAATTTAGAGCAAAAGCGAAAGAAAGAAATGGGAGACTGTAGTTGCAACTTAGAATAATGGATAAAGAAGGGAAGAGAGAAACAACTTGAGGAACTGGTGAATACATACACCGTTTTTTCTTAATTATTTCCCCGTGTGACAAAGTAAATATGCGTAAGAGTTACGCAATTCTCTCAGAATATAAGTGCAGGTGTTGGCTGAGATGTTTGCGTCAAACCGAACGCGATTTTAATGAGATAGAAATGGAAACGGGCTCACTTAAGCGCCTGAATCTCGATGAAATTCGAGTGATTTTGTCTTAATGAGCGACAGGAAGGTACTCTCGAAAAAACGGATGAGTGACTCACTTAGCAAAACGTGGTAGATGTTTGGATTGCAAAATCTGGACGCTTCTCCAGGGACCTTTGTTAACTAGTGTAGATCTAATAGATGCCGCTGCCGATAGGAATCCGTGTCAGGTCCTTTCCTCAGGAGTCTTCATCGTTTGCGGTTTGCAATTCAGAGTAGGGTTTAAGCAGAATATCATTTCCTCGATTTTATACCCTTATATAATATATATATATATATATATATATATATTAAATATTATTATATTATATTATGTAATATATATATACTATATATATATACTATATAATATATATATATATATATCATAAGGGTATAAAATCGAGGAAATGATATTCTGCTTAAAACTCTACATTGAATTGCAAACCGCAAACGATGAAGACTCCTGAGGAAAGGACCTGACACGGATTCCTATATATTCTTGCAATTCCACAAAGGTCCCGTGGGTGAAGTATATAAGAGATCCTCACGTGAAAATGAAAGAAGGAGGTACCAAGACTTTTAACTTTTATTCCAAAGATGACTTTGGAATAAAAGTTGAAAGTCTTGGTACCTCCTCTTCATTTTCACGTGAGGATCTCTTTATATATATATATATATATATATATATATATATATATATATATATATATATATATATATAGTATATATAGAATTATAATATATACATACATATAAATACACACACATAAATATATTATAATATATATATATATATAATATATACATACCATATATAATACACACATAAATATATATAATATATATATATATATATATATAGATATATATATATATATATATATATATATATATGTGTGTGTGTGTGTGTGTGTGTGTGTGTGTGTGTGTGTAAGTGTGTGTGTGTTTTAAAAGCCATAACAAAAGAATAACTGGTTATGGACGGAAATTCAATAGATATTACAGTTATTAAGAGCATCTACTCGTATCAGTAAATTGAAATCGAAGCAAGTACGCAAGTATTGATAAATAAGGTCTTAACCTGGTAAAGAAACTACGTACTCATGGACTGAAAATTTTTGAGAAGAAAATGATTCATGAAAGAGAAATCAAAGGCCGTGACCGCTACTGCAGCTACAGGCAATAAGATAGGTTTTTCAGTACTTATATATTCAACTTCTGATGCGTGATTACTGACAGCCGTTTTATGGCATGGAGAATTTTGTTTGGATTGTATCTAGAATTCTTTTTATCGAAATCTTACCTGATGGACACAGAGAGCGCGTTGCTGTTTAATTTTTTTTATAATTTGGCCATAAAAATAACTAATGAGGCATTTTTGTCCTTCAGTTCTGGGCACTGTAGAGCAGTGGTTGGACAACGAGATGGAAATATGGATGTGGCAACAAAAGTACAGTAAAGAGCTAAAACATGGGTGAGAGACGGTATTAACTTATAGCCTCTTGTGGTGGTGGAGTGGGGTAAATGCTTCACTGACGTTCCTGGATTTGTATGGTGTCCTGGGTTCGCGCCCGGGCGCCGACAATTCTATTATCGCCCAATAAAATTCCCCTTCGGTTAAGCATATATATGAAAATATATTAATTCCGAGGTAGAGTGAATTAGATATTAAAGGACATTTGTAGCTCGATGTATGTATATGAATCACGGTAATGTGATATGACTTATATATATATATATATATATATATATATATATATATATATATATATATATATATATATATATATATATATATATATATATATATTATATATATATATATCAGTATATATATTGTATATATCCTTTAATGAAATATGAATTATAGTACCATAAATATAAAAACATGAAACTACTAAAGCTCCAGGAAGTTCATGATGCCATCCATTGAGTGCATATGCACGCACTTACATGCTGCCATTTTTTTTCTTTTTTGCTTTGCTTGATTACTATGCCGTATTTCATTACTAGTTTAGTTGACTCTAAGTATGATTATCATACATATCATAACAGTACACAAAAGTATATGTTGCGAAGTTTCTTCAACGACTAGTTAGGGACGGGTTCGGGCCCGATGTTAGGGGGTAATAGATTTACCAAAAACGGAAAGTTCCCAGCCCGTACACAAGAACTATGGTGATAAGTTTATAATTTTATTAGAAAAATAAACCTACTCTCATTGCTACATGATTATTTACATTTTTTACAACAATTAGGCTTCTCAGGCCACACTCAATAGTATCAAAAGGGAAAAACATGACCGCGTGGTCACACTTGAAACTCTAAGTTAATCACTCTAAATCTGGGTCATCGTGTGTAATACCACAAAAAAATCTCCTTGGCACAGAGATACGAATTTCGCTTTGAACAAAGGTCCTGACTAAGAAAGATACATTCAATGGTTACTCACAGTTAAACTCGCATGGTGGAAACTGATATTTGGTTTAACGGTCCTCAGACCCTACTTACTAGTAGAGAGAGCGAGATAGAGAGATCGTGTGCGTGCATCGGTTTATATAGCCCGGCCAATTAGTGATTTTTACAGTTAGATTTCAACTTTTCCACTATGCGACAAACTCAACAAATTAATCAATAGAAAGGCACAACAACTTTAATCATATGGTTTTCAGTGCAGAAAAATGAGTGAAATAATACATTGACCCAAAACATGTAACTAGTTATGCAAGGGAGGGTAAACGACATTTCAAGAATTCTAATCAAGCAAATGACACATCAAATAATAAAGTTTCGACTATGAAGCAATAAACAGTAATGTAAGCGTATTCAAAAGGAAACAGTACGAGCATGGAAATAACATTTCAAACAATGCTTAATAAATCAACGTCTCAGGTAATACAGCGCAATAAATGTGAGACAAGTATTCAAATTAATCATTTCAAGGGGTAATTGGAGATTATTTTTTACGGTACAAAACCAGCTAACGAAAGTAAGAATTGTATCAAATGTCGATTATTTCCAAATCGACCAATAAAGGTAAACTTGGTAATAAAGAGTTACTCGAAAAATAAATTGACTTGATGAGTGTTTTAAGTAATGTGGCAATGCTCTCTTCAAGGCATTGTCAACTTCAGCAGAATTTTAATCAAAACATGATCATGCAACACGAAGAAAATTCAACTAGACAAAATTGTGAACACGTAATTTCGTAACGTTTGAAGTGCATATTTATTCCTCGTGAATGAAACAAAGCTAACAATTTAGCAATGTCCAAATTGATCGAATAGTAACCAAGAGTTTCACTTGTTACTAAGACTGCTGCATAGACCCACATTACAGTTATCAGTTGCAAAACAATGCTCTGGCTAGAGCTTCATAAGGTGTGACTTCAGCCCTGTGTAGCATGAGTTACAAACGGACATAATTGACATTTCACATGAAACACATCAGTTAAAGCCGTCTGCGGATTGCGTTGTTTGATCTCATCAGAGGCAATACTATTACTAACATCTTCAAGTCTCTTCCCATCTCCCCCTATTTAAAAGTTCACCTAAAAAAAATATAACATCACACACACGCTATACTAAATCTTCTCTTACCCACTCCCTCATTTTCTGTCTCTGCTCAAGAGCAGCTTTCCTTTCCGGTCTAACACTTCACTCGGTTACAGTTCCACTCGCTTCGTTATCATCACTTTCTGTCTCTCGCTCACTCAGCTCAAGTCTTTCAGTCTGCTGAGGCATGCTACTGACATTTTCGTCATCCTGTTCACTCTCATTCCGCTCCATTTTGTACTCTACATCATCCCGGGTTCCTTCTTCTTCTTCCTCGTCGTTGTGCTCTTCACCCTCAAAGAACACTCTTACGGATCTTATGACTGCGTTCGTCAGGGTAGACTGCGATAATTTTACTGAGAGGCCACTGACTGCGTTTCCGCTGATCGGCCTTTACTAGACGATGTCGCCTTCTCGAAGTGCAGTCAGGGTGTCCTCTAGGAAGTTGTGACATTCTTGGAGCCTCTTCAGGTATCCATCACGCCAGTACCTCTTAAAGCGATCCAGGGTCTCCGTTAACCTGAAGTACCTGTGTCGCATTTGCCTCGTGGTCAGGGTTGCGTGCATTTCCTCCTGAGGGACCACAGGCGGCAGTAGTCATATCACATCACCACATATGAGATGTGATGGGGCGAGAACTTCATCCTCTTGTGTGTCTCCAGCGTACATTAGCCGACGGTTGTTGACAATGGCTTTGGCCTCCTTCACAAGGGTCCGAAGTTCCTCCTCACCAAAGACATTACGGCGAAGGGTTGTCGCAAGGGTCCTCTTTACAACTCCCACTAATCTCTTGAAAAAACCTCCATTCCAGGGAGATCTGTGAATCTGGAACTTCCATCAAATTCCAGCTTTTCGAAGGAATCGTTGGGTAGCGCCTTCGCCATAGACCTCCTGCAGGAAGGTTCTCGCTGCCCTGAAGGCCATGGCATTGTCACTGTACACTGTAGAAGAGGCTCCATAGGTAGCTGCAAATCGTCGCAGCAACAACACGAAGGTGTCAGCATTCAGCCCGTTGCAGTAGTCCAAATACATGGCCTGGCTGGCTAAACAGGTGATTATAAGAATGTATTCTACTCCCCCTTCGTTCTGGATGGGGCTGGTGTGGTCCACTCCGACCTTATCGAAAAGGTGTCTCTTGCAAGTTCTGTCGAACGGGAGGGGAGGAGGCGATGGCCGATGAATAATAGGCCTGAAGGCGAGAATGCAGGCCCTGCCTTCCCCTACCACTCTCTTGGCTATGGCCAGTCCAGGGTTCCAGCATTCCTGTCGATAGTGTGATTAATATGTTGACACCACAATGCATATGAATGGTATGGAGGATTTTTAAGTACAACCTAGCTAACATGCCTTTAGGAGGCAACAACATCAACTGGTATTTGTAGTCAGTTAAGTTATGTAATCTATTCTCTGTATAGACAATGTCATCTCTCATGACTAAGTTTAACTATTGAATAAAATTAGTTATGTGCATGGGCACTTGCACGTATTTTCAAGCTTGTTACATACTGTAGGATAGTAATGTCTTTGCTCTAAATAAACTAATTTAGTAAATGGATCTGCCTTGCAGTTCCCAAACTTTAATATATAAGACATGATTTTCTTCAACCTTACGAAACAGACGTTACTCCCCTCTAGACTCCAAATCTCTCTGAGTGGAGTCAGCGTTCCTTCGTCCCTCTACTCTCAGAGGGCTGCAACAACCATGGTCATCATGTGGCGGTTCAGTTTTGCCCTTTTGCTGAAGAAAGGCAGGTCCCTTGTTCCACATTTGGTTAGACTTCAGTTCCTTCAAACTGGTACCTCATGAGAGTATATCTGCTGGGTTCTCTTTGGTGGGGACATAGCGCAGTTCTACAGCACACTCCTGTAGAATTAAATTGGTCTCCCCAACGCAATTAGAGATGAAAGTGTTTTTGTTTCCTTCCCTACTCTGTACCCAGGCCATAGCTACCTTGCTATCGGTCCATGCGACTATTCTGGAGAAACTGAATAAACCCCTGAGATGTCTGCACAACCGAAATCCCAATAATAAGGAATGGTTAGTTTAGATTGCTGTTTCATTGTGACCCTCATTTTTGAAGTTAGAATGTTCGTTTTACCCTCATGTTGCCTAACATATGCAATGGCTCCATAAGCCTTACTAGAAGCATCAGTGAACATGTGGAGCTCGACGACTCCCAACAGAATTCCCCTTGGAAATTCTAAGGAATGAATGTCTACAAAATCAGTTAAGATTTTATGTGCTTCCCTCTCTTGTTCCTGAGACAAAACATCATCCCATCCTATCCCTTCCTCCCAAAGTTCCTGTAAGAAAAGTTTTCCCCTGACAAAGATGGGACTAACTAATCCTAAAGGATCAAAATTGGCCACTAAAGATGATAGCAGTTTGCACTTTGTTATTCTAAGGGGGATATTGGGTTCATTAGTTTTCTTGCAAGGTTTCAAGCTTAAGGAATCAACATCTCTATTCCAAGTTATTCTTTACACGGTGTCTACATTAGGCTCACTACACTATTCGTTTGTTGAAATTCTGACAGTTACTGGCCCACCCAGTTAAAGGCTGGGTCTTCATCTAACAATGACTTGGTTTCTACATAGGCATTTTTTAGCTGGTCATAAGACTCAAAAATTTGAGGTGAGTTCCTAAGCACTTGCTGTAGTATATAAGGATAGTGGTGACACCAAATACCACGACCTGAAAGGCGTACATGGCTGCTGATAAAGGCCCTCGTCGCCACAAGAAATGGGCATATTTAGTGTCTTCGGGACTCAATAAAACATGATGAAACGTTTTTGAGATGTCTGATATTAACACATAAGGGTGACCCCTGAATTTAATCAGCAAATCATACAGCATTATGACTAGGCTAGGACCTAGATATAGACAGTCGTTTAATGAGAGTTCACCATTAACTTTGGACGAAGCGTTGAATACTATATACAATGGTGTCATCAGGCTCTGCTTCTTTACTCCAAAATGGGGCAAATAGTAGCCTTCAGTTTTTGGATTTTCGACTTCCTTAATGAAGCCAGCTGTAAGATACGTCTGAAGGACGTTTTCGTAATCTTTACGATACTCAGGATTTTTACTGAACTGTCTCTTGAGAGTGTACAGTTGGGTGAGAGCGTTTCAATAGTTGTTGTGGGGTTGTTCAGATCCAAAGAAGGGTAAACTGACTTGGTATCCATTCTCGGTTTTAGTGATACTTTGCTGAACCTTAAGCATGGCTGTTTGCTCAGAAGTAGTGAATTGCTCGTTCAGCACAATTCCGAGAGTGTCAAGTTTCCACCATGTCTACATCTAAGTCGCTTTCAATGAGAAGGCATACTCGCATCATTCGAACATTTGAGATGCGTAACCCGTCCAGGGTTCACTGAGGCACACGTCCATATGGTGCAACACCATAGTGAGTGACCAACATACTCACACTGTCTATTTTATCCATACCCAGAATGAACAGACTAAAATAATCTGTGCCCACAAGCAAATTGATGTTTCTAAGAATGTCATTTCTTATGTCGTCATCTGCCATCACTCATCCCTTGTTCTGTAGACGACTTTTCACTTTGCACAAACCCAAGTTGTGAATGGGGGTATTTGGCAAGAAACAACGTCAAGTTCTCCCTTTACTATTTGGGAACCAAAAGGTGGAATGTTTAAAACGATGCATTTCACTACAGGTAACTTTAGCTTCTTAGCTAACCAACTCGAGATGAAGCTTCTCTGACTACCAGTGCCAAGGAACATGCACCGTTTTGTATGGTTGGTCATAACTGTATACCATTTCGGTAGCAGTGGGCAACAAAGTAGCTGGTAGCTCTCCAGAAGGTTGATTTTTAACTACATTAGTGTTAACACAAGGCTTTTCTTTCTTTACATTAGGTGGGAGTCGATTGTTTACATTATTGTTATATGAGTGGTTTTTAACTGGTTGTGACACAACATGAGATGGTCTGGCAGAAGACGAGAAATTGGAATGGTTGACAGTGTGTGCAACAGATCTGGGCTGATTACCATCTCTCTCGCAGATCAAACGGTGATGGCGTCCATCACACAATTTACAGTTGCGTTTGCTACTGTACTGTTTACTGGTGTTCCCAGAAGAGAAAGAATTGAAACATTTCTTGTTCAAAATAAGCTGGCATTTCTTGGATGCTACATTTGGATGCTTTAAACAATTATAGGCTGAATGATTACTATTACAAAACGGACATGTCGCCATCCGAGGGGCGTTGGTTTCCAACCCCTTCGTATGCGCTGCCTGTGAGACATCTTTGCCTTGCTGTAATGAGTCGTCTTCCATAGAGCGTATGAAGAAATCTAATTCTTTAAAAAGTTCATCCAATGAAAAATCACATTTGTGCTGATACTCTACGACTTTCTGATATACGTGACCTTGTGATAATTTCTGGTTAATGAGATTGATTAGCAAACCTTGATCCATTGCAGAACCAGTAAGATGTTTGATTTGTTCAATTAGCACCGTAAGATTGATATGGAAGTTTTTAAGTTCAAGGTAATTGCATTTCAGGACAAAGATATTTGATAACTGCCGATGTAGAATGACCAGTGTCTGATGCTGTTTACCGTAGTATTTGTCTAACAAACTGCGTGCCACCCCATAGTTGGCTGCAGTTATGCTCAAGGCTTGAATTACCTTGAGTGGCTCTCCTACTAAAGACCCTAGCAAATAAGTGAATTTGGCCACGTCGTCCAAATCTGTGCGCTGATGCACATGAACATCGAAAAGTTCCTTAAAGGTGGTGAACTCACTATTCTCACCATTGAACATGGGCAAAGGAAGCCCTTTAAGTTTAGGTAGACTAGTCTTTGGCTGCGCTACGCTGGCCAATGTACTGATTCTATTGATGAGAAGGAGGATCGTTGACTGGCTTTGTCCAGTGTTTTTAGAATCTTACTTTCCAGTGCTGGCTCGAACATGGCTGTACTCTTCAAGTACAGTTCCTTGAGCTGCTACTCATCAGCCTGGATATGATCTAGCAAATTTTGATATATGGGAAAATTATGTGAATCCATAAGGTTCCCATGTTCCCGCATCAGTGAGGCTGTCAGGAGGACCACGAGTGGGTCAATTTGCATTTCTAGAGTGGCCGCCATTTTGTGGTTTCAATTCTCAAACAGACAAGGGGGTGAAGGAAATGGTGTCACTTTCTTAGTTTAAGTTACGTTAGTTCGTCACAACTTAGGCTAAGCTTAGTTCTTCTGATCGCTCTGATGGGCCTTCTCACCACGAATCAGTCTCATGAGACGGTTACTAAATGCCCTTCGCACATGCGTGTCGAAATTAACTTGATCAGTCATTCTTCCCTGTCTATAGCTTACAGGGTTCATGGGTAAATGACGCACTCTGTGATGTCTATGTCTGGTGCAATACCTCCTAACCTGAGTGTTAAGAGCTCTTACTCTAGTGTTATACTCACTGGGGATGATACTGAAGCGATTCACTTCCACGGCATTTCCTTTCTTCCGCGTTACACACAGCCACTTTTACAGTGATTTCTCTTATTTTTTCTAGGAAGGCCTTCAGCCTACCCCAGACTTCTACCTCAGATTCATGGGCCAAATCGTTGCCCCCTAGATACACGACAACAAGGTGGTATCACCTGCGCCAGAAGGGCAACGTTTCAGAAGCTAAGCTAGCTAGTAACCCGCCTGGTCTGCAGTGAATCTCAATCTCCACCCCCTCGATCGGCTGGAGGTGCAAGGGTAACTGTGAGTGTCCTAACAAAAGTACTTTAAACATCATAACTCGTTCATTGTTGCTCGGGGACTGGTTACTTAAATCTATCCGTCGTTTGAAGGACCAAAAAATGTCACGAAGTTTCTTCGACGACTTGTTAGGGACGGGTTCAGGCCTGATGTTAAGGGGCAATAGATCTACCAAAAACGCCAAGTTCCCAGCCCGTACACAAGGACGAAAGAACTATGGGGATAACTTTACAATTTTATTAGAAAAATAAACCTACTCTCATTGCTACACAATTATTTACATTTTTTACAACAAGAATTTCGTTTTAAACAAAGGTCCTGACTGAGAAAAATACATTCAATGGTTACTTACAGTTACAGTCGTATGGTGGAAACTGATATTTGGTTTGGCGGTCCTCAGACCCTGCTTACTACCACGTCTTGGTAGTTGTATGGACTTCAGTAGAGAGAAAGAGATCGTGTGCGTGCATGGGTTTTTATAGCCCGGGCAATTAGTGATTTTTACAGATCATTTTCAACTTTTTCGCTATGCGACGAACTCAAGAAATTAACCAATAAAAAAGCACAACAATTTTAATATGGTTTTCAATGCAGAAAGATTATTAAAATAATAAATTGACCCAAAACATTTTGTGAAAGTTAGAACCATCGCATTTCTGCCGCCACTGGGTGAGAATGGAGGGAATGCTAAGCCTTTGAGGTGGAGTTCTTTATTGCGAAAAAATTGTACACTAATTTTTTCGCAACAGTATACTTCATCACTGTTGATATGTCATCTCAGCTGTTCTCTCTCTCTCTCTCTCTCTCTCTCTCTCTCTCTCTCTCTCTTCTCTCTTATACCCTACACGTTTACTTTTATTTATTTATTTTCTTTTTGTTTGTAAGAATAAAAATTGAGAAAATACAGTAAAAATATAAAAGAGAGTACTGTAACATGAAATATAAGTAAAGTAAAGGATGTGTGTATGTCACTGTGCTCAGACTTTGATATAAACATATCTCTCTCTCTCTCTCTCTCTCTCTCTTGTAATCTACTCACATGATTGCATTTAGAATTTTGATTTGAAAACGTAAAAAAAAGATAAAATACTGCAAAAGCAAAGATATAAACTGGAATACATACATACACACACATACATATATACACACACGCACACACACACGTACACACATATATATATATATATATATATATATATATATATATATGTATGTATGTATATATCATCATCATCATCATCATCATGGTTATCACTTGATTCGAGTATGAATGCTCTGGGATGTCGTTACTGATGGGTTCTTATGTGGCTAATGAGACCAATTCTCAAGCCACATACTCTGTCACAATTGGGGGATGTGTTGTTAGGTGGGAGCTTTTCTTGCAGCTTTATGATTCTCCAGATGATGCTTTGTGTTCTCTTCGTAATTTTTAATTCCATCTTTCACTTTAGCTCTCCGAGCAGATCGCTCCAGTGCATCCCATGTTTTATAGTCAGTGTCACAGTTTTAAGTTGTCTTTGAATCTCTTCCTTGGTTTGCCAACATTCTGAGTCCCGTCACTTAGCTCTGAGTAAAGGAGCTTCTTAGGAAGGCAGCTGTCTGCCATTCTGACAACATGCCCTGCAGGACCGCTGATGGAATTTCTCGAGGGCTTTAACATGGCGTCGGTAAGTTGTCCAAGTTTCGGAACCATAAAGAAGGGTAGGTAAGACTATATTGCCTGATATACCTTTATTTTAGTGTTAACACCCAAGTCATGATCATCAAAAATTTTCTTGCGTAGCTTTCCAAAAGCTGAATTAGCACATCTTAGGCGATATTGAACTTTGTCATCTATATTGGCATTTGAAGCTAGATGACTGCACAGGTATGGGAAGCAGTCTACAGTTTCTAGAGCTTCTCCATTAATTTCTATAGTAGGTGCAACTCTTATGGCTTCAGTTGGGTGTGGTTGATTAATACTCGGGTTTTTCTAATGTTGATGGAAAGTCCAAGACAAGAGTAAGCATCTGCAAGCGCATTTAATATGATTTGCAGATTATTTTCAGTTTGAGCACAGACAGCGTTGTTGTTGTTGTCTGCATACTGAAGCTCAACAATAGCAGTAACATTTACTTTGGTTCTTGCCTTTAGCTGGTTGATATTGAATATTCCTCCATCTGTTCTGTAATTGATGGAGATACCTAGAGGCAATTAATCTTGAATGAGGTGCAAAACAACAGTTATAAATATGGTAAATAATGTAGGAGCAGTGACACAACCCTGTTTTATGCCTGACTTAACTTTGAAAGGTTCAGTAAAGCTACCATTAGCCATTACAGTCACCGACATATCGTGTAGTAGCCTCAGGATTTTTATGAATTTAGGTGGGCATCCATATCTAGATAGTATCTCTCAGAGCAGCTCATGCTTGACACTGTCAAAAGCTTTAGTCAGGTCAATGAGTCCCATGTAATGGGTTTTTGTTGTTCTTCGACATTTTTCTTGTAGCTGCCTCTCCGAGAAAACCATGTCAGTTGTACCACGAGCAGGTCTGAAACCACACTGAGACAGGCAGGATCTTCTCAGCTAGAGGTGTTAGTCTTGATATAAGAATTCTTGCTAGGACCTTCCCAGCTACTGACTGGAGGGCAATTCCTCTGTGATTTCCACAAACTGATTGGTCCTCTGTTTTCTTATACATTGTGTTGATAATTCCATCTATGAGGTCATTTAGAATTTCCTCATGCATCCAGATTCTTTTAATTAGTTGGTGAAGTTTGCAATGTGAGGTTGGTCCTCCTCATTTAAATATTTCAGCAGGAATTTTGTCAGGTCCTGCAGCTTCGTTGTTCTTCCTCTAGAGTTGGTACCACTTCAAGTGTCACATCCAATGGGAGACGAGGGAGTTATTGTAGTACATCCTCATCTATCACAGGGTCTCTATTAAGTAGTTCTTTAAAATGTTCTTTCCAATGAGACAAGATTTCATTATTGTTTTTAAGGAGTTGAGTGCCATCTTGACTATGTAAGGGTGCTAGCCCTTGGGAACTTGTCCCAAATATAACTTTCATTCTGCTGAAAAGGCTTCTCATGTCATTTCTGTCAAAGAAGGATTGGAGCTCATTTGCTTTGTCTGTCAACCACTTGTTTTTCATTTACATTGGGGCATTTTGTATCTGAGCTTTTGCTGAGCGGTGTGTTTTCTTCTTTGTTACAGACTTTGGGTCATTCAGATGTTCAAATAGATATTTTCTGGTCTCTTGAATAAGATCTTGGATAGCTGCATCATTCTGATCAAATCAATCTTGATGTTCATATTTCTCCAGACCAACTGACTCTTTACATGCGCTGATTACAGAATCCTTAAATTTACTCCAGTGATCAACAATATTGGGTGGATATTCCAGTTCTAGTTTATTAGCGAGACACCAATGAAGTTCAAGCTTATTTGAGTCGTACTTAAGTGAATCAACGTTAAACTTCAGTCGCTTTAGCGCATGTACGTTTCTCTTTTTAGACAAGATCTTGATCCTAATACAAAAGTAAACCACATGGTGGTCAGTCCAGCAGTCTTCAGATCCTGTCACTGATCTTGTAAGAAATACATCCTTTCGAGATCTTACCATAATGTAATCTAAGAGAAGCCAATGTTTAGATCTTGGATGTTGCCAGGTGGTTTTAAGTTTATTTTTCTGCCTAAAAAGAGTATTAGTTATTACCAGATCATGTTCTACACATTTTGAGAGTAAGAGAGTTCCATTTGCATTAATTTTGTCAACACCCTCTTTTCAAATGGTACCTCTCCAGATGTCACTGTCTCTTCCTACTTTGGCATTAAAGTCACCTGAAAGGATAACTTTGTCTTCATTTGGGATAGCTGTGAGAGGTGTCTAAAGTGGCATAAAATAATTCTTTTGTTTGATCCTCTGCAAGAAGGGTTGGAGTGTAAGCACTGATCACAGTGGCATGTTTATTTCCCTCAAGATTCAGTCTGAGTGTCATTAGGCGTTCATTTATGCCACTTGGGTACTCTGTTAAATTGAAAAGCATGCAATTTTTACAGCAAAACCTACACCATGCTGTCTTGGTGTTTTCATTTTCATCTAGTAGTGTCTGTACATTCCATGTTCCAAATTTAAGCAAAAATTCGGGGTGTAGTATGGGTAGTCCTTTAAGTCCTATTTTAGCCAATCTGTACATGGAATACTTTGAAACTACAGTAATAAATGCAATAAAACCCAAAAACATGCTGTGGATGAGATACGTGGATGACATACTAACATTTTGGGATAATAAGTGGGGTAATTTTAATGAATTCCTCTCAAAATTAAACGCATTAGTGCCCAGCATCAAATTTAAAGTTGAATGGGAAACAGACAACAAAATTCCTTTTCTTGATGTTTTAATAATCAGAGACACGACAGAATACAAATTTACCATATACAGAAAACCAACGCTCTCACTTTCTATATTCACTACTTTAGCTATCATGACAATACTATCAAGATAGGTCTAGCTAGCAACCTATTCTTAAGAGCCTTACGAATTTGTTCCCCAGATTTCCTGGAAAAAGAATTTGAACTAATTCGCAAGCAACTTTCATCTTTAAAGTATCCTGACCATATAATTGGAGAAAGCAATTCAAAAGCAAACGTAATTTTCTACCGACCCCCTAAAGACAAGACCAGAGACACACCCAACAATAAAATAAAAATTCCCCACCTGGAGACAATTAAGAGAGTAACTCACACCCTTGGGAAATCCAACCCTTTTGCATTTACCTACCCAAATACCTTAGCCAAATCCCTGATTAACGTCCAACAAAAGACATCGCCCAAAGACTCTGGGGTATATGAGATCCCATGCCAGGACTGTGACCAATCTTACATCGATTTACAGGTAAATCACTTCCCCAGAGATTAATACAACACAAACGGTCAGTTAGGTATGGACAACAGAACTCGGCTATTTCAATCATATAAATGAACATAACCATAGAATAAACTGGAATATGTCACGTGTAATTTATAGCAGCAAAATGCCGGTACAAGAGTCAAATGATGGAATCGGCTTAATAAAAGAGAAGCAGGTAATGAACATCTCAAAAGGGAATTGGACATCGGACATCGTCGACGCAGTGTTCATTCAACCAACGCTAAGAAGATTAAAGGAAGATTATCAGCGGGGGTGGACCTAAATTGGCTTACGTTGTGGACGAATCTCTTGTATAAATACCACCTTTTCTGTAAACTTTTCTCATTCATATATCTGAAGAGAGAGACAGCAGTCTCTGAAATATAGTACTTTTCTCTCTACATTTTTGGTGTTTTTATGAGCTCCTTTATAGATGGAATTCTGTTGTTACAGAACACTTTTACCAGTCATATATATATATATATATATATATATATATATATATATATATATATATATATATATATATATATATGTGTGTATATAGTATATATACAAGCAAAAATTCGGGTGTAGTATGGGTAGTCCTTTAAGTCCTATTTTAGCCAATCTGTACATGGAATACTTTGAACTACAGTAATAAATGCAATAAAACCCAAAAACATGCTGTGGATGAGATACGTGGATGACATACTAACATTTTGGGATAATAAGTGGGGTAATTTTAATGAATTCCTCTCAAAATTAATCGCATTAGTGCCCAGCATCAAATTTAAAGTTGAATGGGAAACAGACAACAAAATTCCTTTTCTTGATGTTTTAATAATCAGAGACACGACAGAATACAAATTTACCATATACAGAAAACCAACGTTCTCACTTTCATATATTCACTACTTTAGCTATCATGACATACTATCAAGATAGGTCTAGCTAGCAACCTATTCTTAAGAGCCTTACGAATTTGTTCCCCAGATTTCCTGGAAAAAGAATTTGAACTAATTCGCAAGCAACTTTCATCTTTAAAGTATCCTGACCAATATAATTGAGACAAAGCAAATTCAAAAAGCAAACGTAATTTTCTACCGACCCCCTAAAGACAAGACCAGAGACACACCCAACAATAAAATAAAAATTCCCCACCTGGAGACGATTAAGAGAGTAACTCACACCCTGGGAAATCCAACCCTTTTGCATTTACCTACCCAAATACCTTAGCCAAATCCCTGATTAACGTCCAACAAAAGACATCGCCCAAAGACTCTGGGGTATATGAGATCCCATGCCAGGACTGTGACCAATCTTACATCGATTTACAGGTAAATCACTTCCCCAGAGATTAATACAACACAAACGGTCAGTTAGGTATGGACAACAGAACTCGCTATTTTCAATCATATAAATGAACATAACCATAGAATAAACTGGAATATGTCACGTGTAATTTATAGCAGCAACTGCCGGTACAAGAGTCAAATGATGGAATCGGCCTTAATAAAAGAGAAGCAGGTAATGAACATCTCAAAAGGGAATTGGACATCGGACATCGTCGACGCAGTGTTCATTCAACCAACGCTTAAGAAGATTAAAGGAAGATTATCAGCGGGGGTGACCTAAAATTGGCTTACTTGTGGACGAATCTCTTGGTATAAATACCACCTTTTCTGTAAACTTTTCTCATTCATATATCTGAAGAGAGAGACAGCAGTCTCTGAAATATAGTACTTTTCTCTCTATATTTTGGTGTTTTTTTAATGAGCTCCTTTTATTAGATGGAATTCTGTTGTTACAGAACACTTTTACCAGTCATATATATATATATATATATATATATATATATATATATATATATATATATATATATATATATGTGTGTATATAGTATATATACAAGCAAAAAATTCGGGTGTAGTATGGGCAGTCCTTTAAGTCCTATTTTAGCCAATCTGTACATGGAATACTTTGAAACTACAGTAATAAATGCAATAAAACCCAAAAACATGCTGTGGATGAGATACGTGGATGACATACTAACATTTTGGGATAATAAGTGGGGTAATTTTAATGAATTCCTCTCAAAATTAAACCCATAGTGCCCAGCATCAAATTTAAAGTTGAATGGGAAACAGACAACAAAATTCCTTTCTTGATGTTTTAATAATCAGAGACACGACAGAATACAAATTTACCATATACAGAAAACCAACGTTCTCACTTTCATATATTCACTACTTTAGCTATCATGACAATACTATCAAGATAGGTCTAGCTAGCAACCTATTCTTAAGAGCCTTACGAATTTGTTCCCCAGATTTTCCTGGAAAAAGAATTTGAACTAATTCGCAAGCAACTTTCATCTTTAAAGTATCCTGACCATATAATTGAGAAGCAATTCAAAAAAGCAAACGTAATTTTCTACCGACCCCTAAAGACAAGACCAGAGACACACCCAACAATAAAATAAAAATTCCCCACCTGGAGACGATTAAGAGAGTAACTCACACCCTTGGGAAATCCATAACCCTTTTGCATTTACCTACCCAAATACCTTAGCCAAATCCCTGATTAACGTCCAACAAAAGACATCGCCCAAAGACTCTGGGGTATATGAGATCCCATGCCAGGACTGTGACCAATCTTACATCGGATTTACAGGTAAATCACTTCCCCAGAGATTAATACAACACAAACGGTCAGTTAGGTATGGACAACAGAACTCGGCTATTTTCAATCATATAAATGAACATAACCATAGAATAAACTGGAATATGTCACGTGTAATTTATAGCAGCAACTGCCGGTACAAGAGTCAAATGATGGAATCGGCCTTAATAAAAGAGAAGCAGTAATGAACATCTCAAAAGGGAATTGGACATCGGACATCGTCGACGCAGTGTTCATTCAACCAACGCTTAAGAAGATTAAAGGAAGATTATCAGCGGGGTGACCTAAATTGGCTTACTTGTGGACGAATCTCTTGGTATAAATACCACCTTTTCTGTAAACTTTTCTCATTCATATATCTGAAGAGAGAGACAGCAGTCTCTGAAATATAGTACTTTTCTCTCTATATTTTTGGTGTTTTTATGAGCTCCTTTTATTAGATGGAATTCTGTTGTTACAGAACACTTTACCAGTCATAATATATATATATATATATATATATATATATATATATATATATATATATATATATATATATATGTGTGTATATAGTATATTATACAAGCAAAATTCGGGTGTAGTATGGGCAGTCCTTTAAGTCCTATTTTAGCCAATCTGTACATGGAATACTTTGAAACTACAGTAATAAATGCAATAAAACCCAAAAACATGCTGTGGATGAGATACGTGGATGACATACTAACATTTTGGGATAATAAGTGGGGTAATTTTAATGAATTCCTCTCAAAATTAAACCCATTAGTGCCCAGCATCAAATTTAAAGTTGAATGGGAAACAGACAACAAAATTCCTTTTCTTGATGTTTTAATAATCAGAGACACGACAGAATACAATTACCATATACAGAAAACCAACGTTCTCACTTTCATATATTCACTACTTTAGCTATCATGACAATACTATCAAGATAGGTCTAGCTAGCAACCTATTCTTAAGAGCCTTACGAATTTGTTCCCCAGATTTCCTGGAAAAAGAATTTGAACTAATTCGCAAGCAACTTTCATCTTTAAAGTATCCTGACCATATAATTGAGAAAGCAATTCAAAAAGCAAACGTAATTTTCTACCGACCCCCTAAAGACAAGACCAGAGACACACCCAACAATAAAATAAAAATTCCCCACCTGGAGACAATTAAGAGAGTAACTCACACCCTTGGGAAATCCAACCCTTTTGCATTTACCTACCCCCAAATACCTTAGCCAAATCCCTGATTAACGTCCAACAAAAGACATCGCCCAAAGACTCTGGGGTATATGAGATCCCATGCCAGGACTGTGACCAATCTTACATCGGATTTTACAGGTAAATCACTTCCCCAGAGATTAATACAACACAAACGGTCAGTTAGGTATGGACAACAGAACTCGGCTATTTTCAATCATATAAATGAACATAACCATAGAATAAACTGGAATATGTCACGTGTAATTTATAGCAGCAACTGCCGGTACAAGAGTCAAATGATGGAATCGGCCTTAATAAAAGAGAAGCAGGTAATGAACATCTCAAAAGGGAATTGGACATCGGACATCGTCGACGCAGTGTTCATTCAACCAACGCTTAAGAAGATTAAAGGAAGATTATCAGCGGGGGTGACCTAAATTGGCTTACTTGTGGACGAATCTCTTGGTATAAATACCACCTTTTCTGTAAACTTTTCTCATTCATATATCTGAAGAGAGAGACAGCAGTCTCTGAAATATAGTACTTTTCTCTCTACATTTTGGTGTTTTTATGGGCTCCTTTTATTAGATGGAATTCTGTTGTTACAGAACACTTTTTCCAGTCATATATATATATATATATTATATATATATATATATATATATATATATATATATGTATATAGTATATATATATATATATATATTATATATATATATATATATATATATATATATATATATATATATATATATAGGTGGATGCATAGCATCACTAAAGAAAATCGAACACTACTGACCTAAGATGTATACAAGTTTATGACATCTTAAACTTTAAGTTCTGTCAATTAGTGTATAGTCTTGCATGCATACATGACAAATTATGGAAGCGCGTGCTGTTTTAAAGTGCAAATAACCTATGCTGCTTTAACTGAGCAGATGAACAAGAGTCGTGCACAATGGAACTGGAAACCACATAAGAGGACGAAGAGCACTCCCTATTCCCGGGGATAAGCTGAAAAATGGAAAAACTACATATTTAGACACTCATTGTATAAGTACCTCAATTGCGTTTATGAAAAGGGCTGGAATAAAATCGAAATAGAATGCTCTTCTGATCTAACTATTTCATTTATAAGAGCATTTTCTTTTTCATATATATACATACATACATATTTAATGTATTTATATATAGTATATGGGATCATATATATAAATATAATATATATATAATATATAGATATAATATATAAATATATATTATATATATATTTACATGCAAACATACAGAAACTACATGCTACATCCATATATATATATATATATATATATATATATATATATATATATATATATATATATATATATATAAACATACAAATTACGTGCATACACAAGCAAAATTTACGTAAGATTTATTACATCCTTGTAAGATATCGTGCATACACCAGTGTTTTGGGGCATTTTTTAATCCTGTAAGCATCAATAATCAATGAACCAGCAGTAACATGGTAGACAAACAGAAAAGATGGAGAAGTGTATGTATATATATATATATATATATATATATATATATATATATATATATATATATATATATATAAATTCTATATGTGTATGTGTGTGCCGTGTGAGTAAGTGAGGCCACATTCAGCACTGTTTCATCCCGTAGTCCAAAGTCCATCAGTGAAGTGTCGCAAAGCTTAGAGGATGGACTAATATAGTATAGGCTGATGTCTTAATATGAAGTTCATGAACAAATTCACGTTTAATACTTAGTTAGATATTCCCTTTTGATGCTAACTAATACAGAAGGGTAAGGCGTCATCAGGCAACTTCCTCTGTAATGAAGTTTGATGCATACAGAGATGTTACGTGTGTTTGCTTATTTTTTTCTGAAGTAGTACGTGCTTTGTACTGTATTTGCAGAGAAGAAGGGGTTTACCCTCATGTGAAGAGGCAGAGGAGGAGCATTTTTCCCACATCCCTTTCCCAGGAACTCCCTCTGGGCATTGATGATATATTCACGATTTATCTGTTTACATATGAATGGTGCAGTGACCATTGTCTTCTCCATTCTCGGGACCATCCCCAGTCAAAGAGAATGGCTTGTGTGGGTGTGGTAGTGTTTCTATTTAGGCAGGTAATTAAATTGATAAACAGTCAAAATACAGGTAAACAAACAGGTACACCCTACATCCTCCACACGAGAGGGAGTAACTGGATACTTGGAGGCAGCTGGCTTTGACCATGACCGTGAAGCTCTAGTACCTAGGAGTCTGATGAATGATTCTCTCTCTCTCTCTCTCTCTCTCTCTCTCTCTATATAAATATATATTCATATATTATTATATATATATATGTGTGTGTGTATGTATGTATGTATATGTATATATATGCGCGCGCACTCTCTCTCTCTCTCTCTCTCTCTCTCTCTCTCTCTCTCTCTCTCTCTCTATATATATATATATATATATATATATATATACTATATATATATATATATATATATATATATACACTCGTATATATATTCTCATCTGAAATTTTAGCCATAATACTGTGAGAATCTGATCATGTGATACTTAATGTCTTACTCTTGTCAACATGAGCCTAGTGAATTTATGAGAGAAAGAGAGAGAGGTGGCGGTGGGAGGAAGGCAGTTGATTGGGTTAGTGGTGTTATAATATTGAGGGATGTGGTAATGAAACTGTCACAACATGTGGTTGTTTATATGGCCACGTTTGAGTCATGACGGTTGTTGCGTGTATACCGTTTGCATCTTGTGGTAATAGCTGGTTTGGCCATAAAGGTGTTCCATGTTGTACCTTGCCCCTTTTTTCATTTGATTTCCTTTTGCCCCCATCTCTCTCTCTCTCTCTCCGTACATTTATTTCTTGATGTGCTAGATTCCATACGACGAATTGAGGCTCATTATTTAAGAAATAGGATAACCAGACGTGTGTCGTATAAGGCTCGCAATGTGACCGAAACATGAATTTAGTGGAATTCCCTTCCCACTTGTGTAATGAAGACAAAACTCGAATCATTTACAAGATATCGCATCCACATTCACACTAGAAGTGTTTTAAAAATCATTATTTATATCTTCAGTTTTCTCATTCGTCTACTACAAGACCAAAGTAAAGTCTTCTTTGACTTTCAAGTTTATCAAAGTATGTGTCAGTTACATCTGATAATCACTGCTTTTTGTTAGGTTGCTTTTGCTGATGCCAATAGTTTCCAAGCTGTAGAAAATTAATATTAGTGATGCTGCTCTTTACTTATTCTTATTTTTATTGTGTTTTATGTTGTTGACGCTGTTATCATGTGATTTTAAGGTTATTATTATTATTATTATTATTATTCCAATGATAGCCGATAGGTATTTTTAGTTCTTTCTCTTTGGTTGATTGTAAAATAATGACGACAGATACTACCAATGGATTTGTGCGAGAACTAGACCTAAGGTTGGGGGCTTCTAGTGCTTCGATTTTGGGAAAGATCGGGACTCTCTCGGTCTTGGTGGAGGTTTGTGGTCTCTCTCATCGCTTGTTTTTATTTGTTGTTTTTGCTTATGTACTTGTTACTCTGCAGTACGCTATAACGGTTCGGTTAGACAAAAGGAGACAAAACAGAAAATGCCTTTTTGCAAACAAGGATTTTTACAGCGCTTTCCGTCATTTTTTCTAAATAATAATAATATTAATAATAATTTCTTTCAGTTCAGGGCCGTATACAGAGATAGACAAGGTACAGATACAGTAGATATTAATAATGATAATATTAAGAAGCAAGAGAGGCAGTAGAAAGAAAAGCAGCTTGGTGCATCCCTGCCATCTTTCAACGAAAAAAACCTCTTCTCTGTCTCCCCCTCCCCAGCGATACCCATCCAATGCTCGTGCCCATGAGCAGTAGCGGTGCCCATCCTATGCAAGTTGATGTGACGTATAACGAGGCTCCCATCTGGCTTCCAAGGTAGCTTAGACTAACGACGGTTCCGGACTGCAGGTCCCAGTGGTCGATAATGATACTCCGGGCAAATGCACGTTCAGCTCTAACAGGAGTTCACAC
The DNA here is from genome assembly GCF_015104395.2 of Macrobrachium nipponense. Lineage (NCBI taxonomy): Eukaryota > Metazoa > Arthropoda > Malacostraca > Decapoda > Palaemonidae > Macrobrachium > Macrobrachium nipponense. The sequence goes on along the minus strand of NC_087215.1, from coordinate 46,207,411 downwards.
GTTTGTAGCTTTGGGCTGTTGTCTAGTGCTCTACTGTGTATATATATATATATATATATATATATATATATATATAGTATTATATATATATATATATATATATATATATATATATATATATATATATATATATATATAGATATTAATATATTATATTAAATTATAGCAATTAGATAATATATCATATTATATATATATATGCTCTTGTCTGTTGCTCTACTGTGAGTATATAGTATATATATATATATATATATATATATATATATATATATATACATATATATAATATATATATATATATATATATATATATTATTTTACTCAAATTTCTCCCATTTTTAGAAGTAGCACTTAGCCTACCCACATTTTTTCCTTGCATGAAGTGGCACTGCTCATCCCCTTTCAGTTCTGTCCTCTATCGTTTTTTTTTTTTCAACCGTCCCGCAAAGGAGGAGATATTTTTTCCCAAACCGTAGTATTTGAGACCATTCATTATTTCGTGAAGAAGTCTGTTTTCTTGGTTTTCGGGAAATCGGCTTTACATTTGTTCTTACCATCAACCAAAAAATTGTCTGTTTCTTTCGGTTATCTTGGAAACAAGACGTAAGGGTTTATCCTCATGTATTAAATGAGACGGACACGTGCTGCTGAGAAGTGTTTAAATGTAGGCTTATAACTGGACAAAATTCGTGAACAACCCCTGTTTAACATTAACGACAATGGCAGTCCATTTGGTGACTGTTTTTTATGAAATCATTTTAAGATTTGAGTTGTGGTACAGCACTGAGAGACAGGGCACCTTAGCCTTGACCTTTAGGAATATCGAACATCTTGATTAAATTGCCTGATTTTTGTTCAAGATTTTTTTTTATACAACTGGAAAAGAATCTGTCTGTTAAAGAAAAAAAAAATTAAATTCAGTAAAGAACAAAAGGTGAGAAGATGACACAAAGCAGTTGCTATAAAATCTCTCCCTGTCACGGCATTTCAGAAACTCAGAGGTCCTTCCCAACACAAGCGGCACGATGAAATAAACAATCATTAGGCCTACACTGCCGTCCGTCCCTTGCCCTTGGAATTCAATTCGACAGCGAGGATGGTCGTCATAATCCTCATTTTGTACCTGGCTGCACCTCCCGTCAGGTCGCAGTTGGCTATGGACGCAAGAATATATCAACTGTCTCCCAGGGGCGGCTATCGCTTCAACAACAACCCCAGCCAAGTTTATGTCCCTGGGTAGGTACTGACACGATAGGCGCATTTTAACTGGCATGTATTGGATGTGATACTTCATTTAAATTAACTATGAAGCGATTGTATCCTGGTATATGATGGTGAACTCCTCGTGCTATATATCTCACGTTTTTATAAGAATGAGTTTGACTGAAATAGTGATAATAAATCGTTCGTAGAATGAATGAACAGTCAATTCTAGTGTAATTATGCTTTCAATTCAACAGACGAGACGTTTGCATAGTGGAAGAAGTTCCCGCCCTCAATATGACTTTCCCGCTGCCCTGGACCCACGGCACTTTCTGCTCTCATAAGACGTAAGAATAATTATTGCTTCCATTTTGCAACGCTCGCTTTGGAACAAATTTCTTCTCATCACATTTCAGATCTTAACTTCTTGATTATCTCCACCGCTATTCCTAAGCTAAGGGCTCGGTTGCCTTGATTGTGTCCTCTCCAGCTGTTTCGGTAAAAAAAAAAATGAAAAAAAAAATCCTCTCCTCAATCCTTCTTTTCCAAATCTTCCCTCGCTTTATCACGCCATCTAATCTGCTGCCTATCTCTCGACGCTCTATCCCTGACAAGTTCCTTCCAAGCCCTCGTAACGCCTTCCTCCTCACTCTTCCTTATCACTTGCATCAACCATCTCAGTCTAGACTCTCATCTTATCAGTAATCTTTACCACTCTTGCATGTTTAATTTCTACACATTCCAGCAATCTTAGTTCTTAATTGGTAATGGACGCGTAAAACGTCGGCATCTCACATCCGGAGTCACCTGTAAATCCAGGTATTATTTGCATTCTGACGCCAGCGGCTTCTCTTCTACAGGTATCTGCAACATCAGTGCTGCGAAGGCTTTGGATCGGCTCCCCTAGAGTTCGGATGTCCAGTAGGTAGGTAGGTAGGTAGGTAGAATACCATCATGTGGGGAATTATTATTATTATATATTATTATATTAGTACAGACATGAGATACATTTGAAACCAGACTCAAGGTTCCCATGAGGGCGTTTTCAGGATATTATGGTTAGATGCGAAAAAAACCTGTTTTGAATCATACCCGCTCGTTGATACGCCCAAGACCCAAAGAAAAGACACGCGATAAGGGAAGAACTTTTTTGTTATTCATTTTTTTTTTATATAAACCCGCTCCAGCTGTCGCACCCAAGACCCGGAGAAAAGACACTTTATAAGGAAGAGTTTTTATTTTTTATTTTTAGTTTTTTTAAACACGGGGTTAATTGTCTCTTGTGTACAGTCATAAGTAATTCTGAATGTCAGTTGTTATGTCCATTTTTTGTCATTGATGGCATTAATGAATTTCATTGATTTCGATACTCATGTGGGAACTATTGCTCATTACCAAACTTACGTGTTTAGATGATTCATTTGCTACAGATTTCACGTCGCACAATTTCATGTTTTGAGCAGTTGCTGGTAACGACTGATAGATTCATGGCACGTTGCCAAGATCCTTTGAGATCTCACCAAGGTTTGTTCTCAAGGTTACCTGCTACGTTATTTCTTCATTTTTATCGTTATTTATTTATTTATTATTGTTATTTTTTTCGGTCTATCAGTCATCCTATTCGGCAGGGTGGTTTTGATAGTGTAGGGTTCCGGGTTGCTTCCTGCCGCCTTGGGATTCCATCACTTTCTTTCTATGAGAGCTGTTTCTAGTAGTACACTCTTCTGCATGAGACCTGGAGCTACTTCAGCATTTAGTTTTTCCAGGTTCCTTTTCATGGATCTTGGGATCGTGCCCAGTGTTCCTATGATTATGGGTACATTTTCCAATATCCTTCTTATTTCTATTTTTAGGTTTTAATACTTATCAATTTTTTCTTTCTTTCTCATCTACTCTTGTGTCCCATGGTATTGCGACATCTATGAGTGATACTTTCTTCTTAATTTTGTCAGTTAACATCACGTCTGGTCTATTGGCACATATCGCCCTATAAGTTCTGATGCCATAATCCCAGAGGATCTTTGCCTGATCGTTTTCCATCATTCCCTCTGGTTGGTGTTCATATCACTTATTACTGCAAGCTAGCTGGTGTGTCTTACACAGACTCCAGTGGAGGGCTTTTGCTACAGAATCATGCCTCTTTTTGTACTGGTTCTTTCTGTGCAAGTGCCGGACATTCGTTTGCTGTGTGGTTCATGGTCTCGTTTTTCATATTGCACTTCCTGCATATGGGTGAGATGTTATTTCCATCTATCGTTCTTTGAACATATCTGGTTCTTAGGGCCTGATCTTGTGCTGCTGTTAGCATTCCTTCTGTTTCCGTCTTAAGTTCTCCCCTATGTACCCATTGCCGTGTTTCATTGCTGGCTAGTTCTTTAGTCTGTCTTGTACTGTTTGCATTTGTTTGTTGTGCCATTCTTCCGTTCTGTTTGTCATTCTCCTGTCTGTATATTTCTGGGTTTTCGTCTACTTGTAGTAGTCCTTCTTCCCATATCCTCCTTGGCCTCTTGTCTTCACTGGTTTTCAAATATTCCCCAGTGCTTTTCTCTCGATGTTGACGCTGTCCTCTATGTAGTAGTCCTCTCCCTCCTTCCTTTTGAGTTATGTATAGTTTGTCTTTATTTGTTCTTGGTTGTCGTGCTTTTTGTATTGTCATGTGTTCCCTAATTTTCTGGTCTATGCTGCGGAGTTCAGCCCTCCACTACTGCTGCACTGTATCTGATTACTGGTACCTACTGACCATGTGTTTATGGCTTTCATCACATTTCTGGATTTGAGTTTTAACTTGAGTACCGCCTTAATTCTCTGCATATTTTCTTTCCCGATCGTGTCCTTCATCTCTTGATGTTTTATATCCTCTCCTTCTATTATTCTGTCTTTGATGCTATTCCCATCTGGTAACTTTATCCTTTCAGTCCTTGTCACTTTGCCTCTTTGTATGTTGACCAAGGCACATTTTTCTATTCCAAACTCCATCCTGATGTCCCCAGATACAATTCTTACAGTCTGGATTAGGGTATCTATTAATATCCTTGATATTCTAACTATACCTACAGCTTGATGCCGTCCATTATTATTATTTTTTTTTTTTTTGCTCTATCACAGTCCTCCAATTCGACTGGGTGGTATTTATAGTGTGGGGTTCCGGGTTGCATCCTGCCTCCTTAGGAGCCCATCACTTTTCTTACTATGTGCGCCGTTTCTAGGATCACACTCTTCTGCATGAGTCCTGGAGCTACTTCAGCGTCTAGTTTTTCTAGATTCCTTTTCAGGGATCTTGGGATCGTGCCTAGTGCTCCTATGATTATGGGTACGATTTCCACTGGCATATCCCATATCCTTCTTATTTCTATTTTCAGATCTTGATACTTATCTATTTTTTCCCTCTCTTTCTCTTCAACTCTGGTGTCCCATGGTATTGCGACATCAATGAGTGATACTTTCTTCTTGACTTTGTCAATCAACGTCACGTCTGGTCTATTTGCACGTATCACCCTATCCGTTCTGATACCATAATCCCAGAGGATCTTTGCCTAATCGTTTTCTATCACTCCCTCAGGTTGGTGCTCGTACCACTTATTACTGCAAGGTAACTGATGTTTCTTGCACAGGCTCCAGTGGAGGGCTTTTGCCACTGAATCATGCCTCTTTTTGTACTGGTTCTGTGCAAGTGCCGGGCATTCGCTTCCTATGTAGTTTATGGTTTCATTTTTCGTATTGCACTTCCTACATATGAGAGAGATGTTATTTCCGTCTATCGTTCTTTGAACATATCTGGTTCTTAGGGCCTGATCTTGTGCCGCTGTTATCATTCCTTCAGTTTCCTTCTTTAGCTCTCCCCTCTGTAGCCATTGCCATGTGTCATCGCTGGCTAGTTCTTTAGTCTGTCTCATGTATTGTCCGTGCATTGGTTTGTTGTGCCAGTCCTCTGTTCTGTTTGTCATTCTCCTGTCTCTATATATTTCTGGGTCTTCGTCTACTCTTATTATTCCTTCTTCCCATGCACTCTTTAGCCACTCGTCTTCACTGGTTTTCAGATATTGCCCCAGTGCTCTGTTCTCGATGTTGACGCAGTCCTCTATACTTAGTAGTCCTCTCCCTCCTTCCTTTCGTGTTATGTATAGTCTGTCCGTATTTGCTCTTGGGTGTAGTGCTTTGTGTATTGTCATATGTTTCCTGGTTTTCTGATCTATGCTGCGGAGTTCTGCCTTCGTCCATTCCACTATTCCTGCACTGTATCTGATTACTGGCACTGCCCATGTGTTTATGGCTTTTATCATATTTCCGGCGTTGAGTTTTGACTTGAGTATCGCCTTGAGCTTCTACATATATTCTTTCCCGATCGTGTCCTTTATCTCTTGGTGTTTTATATCCCCTCCTTCCATTATTCCCAGGTATTTGTATCCTGTCTCATCTATGTGTTTGATGTTGCTCCCATCTGGTAGCTTTATCCCTTCAGTTCTCGTTACTTTGCCTCTTTGTATGTTGACTAAGGCGCATTTTTCTATTCCAAACTCCATCCTGATGTCCCCAGATACAATCCTTACAGTCTGGATTAGGGTATCTATTTCCTTGATGCTCTTACCATACAGCTTGATGTCGTCCATGAACATCAGATGGTTGATTCTGCTGCCTCTTTTCTTGAGTTGGTACCCGGCATCCATCTTCTGTAGTACTTTTGTCATGGGAATCATGGCTACTACGAAGAGTAGTGGGGACAGTGAGTCGCCCTAGAAGATCCCTCTCCTGATATTAACCTCTGCTAGTCTTATTCCAGAGCTTGTAAGTATTGTATTCCAGTTGCGCATTGTATTTTTGAGGAAGCTGATGGTGTTTCCTCTGCCCCATTTATTTTCAGGCATTCTATTAGCCATGTGTGTGGTATCATGTCGAAGGCTTTCTTATAGTCTATCCATGCCATGCTTAGGTTTGTTTTCCTTCTTCTACTGTTCTTCATTACCATTTTGTCTATTATTATTATTATTATTATTATTATTTTTTTTTGCTCTATCACAGTCCTCCAATTCGACTGGGTTGGTATTTATAGTGTGGGGTTCCGGGTTGCATCCTGCCTCCTTAGGAATCCATCACTTTTCTTACTATGTGTGCCGTTTCTAGGATCACACTCTTCTGCATGAGTCCTGGAGCTACTTCAGCGTCTAGTTTTTCTAGATTCCTTTTCAGGGATCTTGGGATCGTGCCTAGTGCTCCTATGATTATGGGCACGATTTCCACTGGCATACCCATATCCTTCTTATTTCTATTTTCAGATCTTGATACTTATCTATTTTTTCCCTCTCTTTCTCTTCAAGTCTGGTGTCCCATGGTATTGCGACATCAATGAGTGATACTTTCTTCTTGACTTTGTCAATCAACGTCATGTCTGGTCTGTTTGCACGTATCACCCTATCCGTTCTGATACCATAGTCCCCAGAGGAGCTTTGCCTGATTGTTTTCTGTCACTCCCTCAGGTTGGTGCTCGTACCACTTATCACTGCAAGGTAGCTGATGTTTCTTGCACAGGCTCCAGTGGAGGGCTTTTGCCACTGAATCATGCCTCTTTTTGTACTGGTTCTGTGCAAGGGCCGGCGGGCATTCGCTTGCTATGTGGTTTATGGTTTCATTTTTCGTATTGCACTTCCTACATATGAGAGATGTTATTTCTGTCTATCGCTCTTTGAACACATCTGGTTCTTAGGGCCTGATCTTGTGCCGCTGTTATCATTCTTTCAGTTTCCTTCTTTAGCTCTCCCCTCTGTAGCCATTGCCATGTGTCATGCGTGGCTAGTTCTTTAGTCTGTCTCATGTATTGTCCGTGCATTGGTTTGTTATGCCATCCTCTGTTCTGTCTGTCATTCTCCTGTCTCTGTATATTTCTGGGTCTTCGTCTACTTTTATTAGTTTCCTCTTCCCATGCACTCTTTAGCCACTCGTCTTCACTGGTTTTCAGATATTGCCCCAGTGCTCTGTTCTCAATGTTGACGCAGTCCTCTATACTTAGTAGTCCTCTCCCTCCTTCCTTTCGTGTTATGTATAGTCTGTCCGTATTTGCTCTTGGGTGTAGTGCTTTGTGTATTGTCATATGTTTCCTGGTTTTCTGATCTATGCTGCAGAGTTCGGCCTTCGTCCATTCCACTATTCCTGCACTGTATCTGATTACTGGCACTGCCATGTGTTTATGGCTTTTATCATATTTCCGGCGTTGAGTTTTGACTTGAGTATCGCCTTGAGTCTCTGCATATATTCTTTCCTGATCGTGTCCTTCATCTCTTGGTGTTTTATATCCCCTCCTTCCATTATTCCCAGGTATTTTTATCCTGTCTCATCTATGTGTTTGATGTTGCTCCCATCTGGTAGCTTTATCCCTTCAGTTCTCGTTACTTTGCCTCTTTGTATGTTGACTAAGGCGCATTTTTCTATTCCAAACTCCATCCTGATGTCCTCAGATACAATCCTTACAGTCTGGATTAGGGTATCTATTTCCTTGATGCTCTTACCATACAGCTTCATGTCCATCCATGAACATCAGATAGTTTGATTCTGTTGCCTCATGGCTACTACGAAGAGTAGTGGGGACAGTGAGTCGCCCTGGAAGATCCCTCTCCTGATATTAACCTCTGCTAGTCTTATTCCAGAGTTTGTAAGTATTGTATTCCAGTTGCGCATTGTATTTTTGAGGAAGCTGATGGTGTTTTCCTCTGCCCCATATATTTTCAGGCATTCTATTAGCCATGTGTGTGGTATCATGTCGAAGGCTTTCTTATAGTCTATCCATGCCATGCTTAGGTTGGTTTTCCTTTCTCCTACTGTTCTTCATTACCTTTTGTCTATGAGGAGCTGGTCTTTTGTGCCCCTACACTTCCCTCTGCAGCCTTTCTGTTGGTGGGGTATGGTGTTTGTCTCCTCTAGGTAATTGTATAGCCTTTCACTGATGATATCTGTTAGTAACTTCCACATTATTGGTAGGCAGGTGATAGGCCTGTAGTTACTGCCTATATTTCCCTTACTCTTGTCTTTTTGTACTAAGGATGTTCTTCCTGTGGTCATCCATTTGGGTGCATGGTGATTTGAGACACAATGCTGGAGTTAATCTGCTATTCGTGGGTGTAGGGCCTTGAAGTTTTTGAGCCAGTATCCATGGACTTCATCGGGACCTGGGGCTTCCAGTTTGGCATTATTATTATTATTATTATTATTATTATTATTATTATTATTATTATTACATTATTATTATTATTATTATTATTATTATTATTATTATTATTATTATTATTATTATTATTATTATTATTATCATCATCATCATCATCATCTGAGTAGCTTGCGATAACTGTATATCTGATAGAAACAAAATTCAACTGAATTCAGCAGTTCAGTGCATGAACTGTACTGCGAGGCTACCAGACAGTGCTGACACGCAACTAAGAGCGTTTTCCTCGACACCAGAGGTGATATCCCCCTACTTTCCCCTACGCACCAAATGCAACAATAGGATAAATGGAAATGAAGTATTACATTCTAGTTTCAGTTCATAGAGAAAATTAACATTCCAAAATTTAGGTACAAACAAAATGAAATCGGTTCAATAAAATATGTGACAATTTATTGTATTTAATAAAGCAAATGCAAATGAAAAGTGAATTATATTATTATGAAAAAAACTGATTCAACACTAAGAATTCACAGAACTTTGTTTACTTTAAAGAAGAAAAATGAGATTTTACAAGAACAATTGTGAACATATATTGAGTTTATAATACATGTAAATAGATTTTAGATTGTTTTACAGCAAAGATCATGGATGTAACAACAGTAGGTACTATTGCCCTTAATCAATGAGAAAGGAGAAAGGGACTCTACTCAAGTAACCTATGGAAATACATTTCTAAGAGAAATGTTAATGCATCTATAATAAACGTAAATAAATACCTAATTATTCAATTACAAAGCAAAATCCTTCAATCACTGATGATTTAATTCATTTCAGTCTGTATATTTTTCAGAGTACCTTGACTTCCCAGGACAATTAATGAAAAGAAAGAATTGTTTTAACCACCATTGCAACAGCATTCAGTTCTGCTTTAATCCTACAGCCATCCTTTAGGTCAACATAGTCACGAACTGGTTTGCAGTCACTCTTTAGCAATTCGTATATGAGAATCCAATTTCGTATGTGATGAGTTCGTATTGTCCTGCCACAAAGTCCTTCTCACATGATTATTCTGTAATGATCCTTTCCGTCGCGCTGTCCTCTGTGTGGCCATCCTCAGCTCTCCTCTTCCCATTCCTTCCCGTATTATATCTTTGGCATGGTAACCTTGATCAGCTGCAAAAATCCCAAAACAACGTCTATGCGATGGGTAATAAACTCCTCTCGCAATCCTTATCGGGAACTGGCTAGACTGAAGCAACACTGGAATTCAGAATCACAGGTCTGAATCTGAAACACGATGTCCCTTGGATTGAGAGCCAGTCGGTACTCTGAGTCTTTAATACTATCATTGTTTGCCGGGCTGTTTCATCCTTTTCACCGTTACTATTTATATCAATATTTCATTTTGTTTTATAAGGGAAATAAGTGAAATTCTTCAACATCCCCCTACGTAAATATAGGTCATTTTTCCGATATGTTCCCCTGCCCCTTACGGACACCAAATAGTTTTTGCATACTTTTAAAGTGTAAAGATTGTAGCTTCTAAGATGATTTAATTTCAGTTTCATCCGAAGTGATTAAACAAGTGAAAACTATTTTCTTAATTGTGTGAATTTAATATTGTTGCTAAAGCTCATTCGTCACAGCGGTGTTCCCGCTAGATGGCAGTACTAAATCGATCAATCATTTTTCATTTTCCATAATTTTATTAAATAAATTCATTGCCATTTTCCTCAGTGGAAAAAGTGGTAGACGTCATGACCGCCATGAGAAAGATGCCAAACGTTGAAAAGTTCTCCCAACTGATGAGTCTTCATTCCATGGACCGGAGGCACTTGGACCGCTTCTTCGAGACACCGCCAGACGCCCTCACGCTCCTCGTCCCTCTGGATGAGGTAAGACTTAGGCCCATTTGGCTGCTGTTGGTGTTATAGCGTTGTTCTTTGTGGCGACTGGTAGACTTTTGGAATTCTTTTGCGTGTGTTTGTGGAGCGAAAAAGAGTAGGAGCGAGTGTTAAGGATAAATCACACATCGGCGAATAAAGCCTGCGACTTTCGTAATGGCTTGGCTTTACGACTGTCGCTGACTTTGAAAAAAAAAAAGGAAAATCAGCTGACTACGACAAAAGTATGACGCTTGCAATGTACAATTACGTACGTCGAGATGAGATTTGTGCCGTACGTAGACGTACACTTATGTCGCCGATGATATAGGCCAGACCCACTTTTAACGGTTTTTTTGGGGACGGCAACTGACGTAAATGCAATTACAACATACGTAATACGGAATCAGACATAGGCAACTTACGTAACTGTGTCGTGAACGTGTTGCAAGTGGGATTCCCATTCCAGGCGCTGCTGACAGAGGAACAAGATGGACGAACAGGAGGTTGTGAAGACTGAACAATATCTGGACGTGATATTAGACACTGTAAATGACGATCCTAACCTTGCACTGGCCATGGTGGATCATTACTTTGCCATTTTGACGTTAAGAATAATGAAAATGCGGCAAGAACGAAAGTGCAAGAAACAAAAGAAACGAAGCAGGAGATGCTGGATGTGGTCCTACTTACAAAGAAGAGAGAATAAAGGTTACTACGACAACTTGATGAAAGAATTGGCAATTGAAACTCCAGGACTGTACCTGAACTCTACCGGGTTTTCCACGAAATCTGACAGCACATGAGCGCATCTTTAATTATCGACTAAGTAGGTCAAGTCGTACAGTGGAGAGTGCCTTTGGCATACTACCAAACAGGTAGATAATATCAACAATTATTATACTGTCCTTGTTTGGTCTGCTTGTTTAAAAACATATCAATATGAAACACCTTTTGTATACCATTTCCTCTCTACAAAAATAATACGTATTTAACAGGAAATACCTTTCGTATACCATCTGATAATTAATCCTTGAGGTCGGCCAATTAAAAAAGAAAGAAAAAAAGATACATCAATGGAAAGAGGAAGACGTGCAAATGCACATTGTCGCGATTGTTATAGCGACTTTCACTAATTCGTGCCCAATGTTATGGGCTGATAGCCCTACCTTAGGGGCCAGTTCCAGCCCGTTTCCAAGGACAACTTGATAAGTAAACACGTCTGATTTTTACAATTTTTATTACAAAACTCAACTCATATAAAATTAACAAGAAAAAACAATTAAACGGAACTTATGTGGCTCAGCACACCACACTTGGAAAAATTCTGTGGCCACGCGACCACTTAAATTCTCTAAAGAATTGCAAAAAATTAATTTACACTTTAACGAAACAAATATCAATACATTACTTAGAAGATGTTGAGCATATTCAATAATAATTAAATTCACTTCGCCCAGCGATGGCTACAAAAAGGAACGATCACTTACTGTGTACAATTATGGTCAATCGCACCTGCACGCTCATTGCTCAAGCTCTCACACCACGTCCAAGACCTGCTGGAGCTGTTAACTCTTTTACGGTAATTAAGAGAGAGAGAGAGAGAGAGAGAGAGAGAGAGATTGTTATTGTTTGTTGTTGAAGATAAAGCCAGCCTCGTGCTGGCACGGGCTCTTCTGTAAAGATACAGAAACAGTGCTTTTGCCGGTTAGTTGTAGAAAGGAAATAGGGTGACAGGCAGGATTGCAGCTCCTTTGGGGTGCGGCTGGGTTTTATACCTTAGCAATCGGGTTAGTTATTTAAATAAAATTAATTTTCTTTAAGAAGAAAACATTCCTTCGTTTTTCATATAACTTGTAAAATAACAAGAATTTTGTCATTAAGCAATGAGGGAGGAGAGGCGATGGATGACTAATAAATGCGTGTATACAAAAGGGAACCATTTCACTGCAGCCACCAGTCTGCCTTGTGCTTGACAAATCATCTATACGTTACAAAGGGGAAAATATGGAGGGGCGGAAGATACGTCTCGGAAAATTCGTGCACTCATTTTTCGCGACATGAATTTTCCCAACCTTCCACGAGAAGTTGAAAATGACTATAATCGTAAATTATACCAAGTTATAGATGCTTTTTCTAATAAATGAGTTTATGTTGCTTTGTAAAATTGTAATTACAACTCACACAATATCAAAACAGTTAACTAAAATCAGTAACAAATTCTGAGTATATTTCTTGTAAACTATTTACGTAAATTTATTGAGATCGAAGATCCAGTAATTTTTTGGGGTTATGCATGTCTTTTCTAATATTTCTTTGCATTTTTATCTGCAAAACTACAATTATATCTGTCATATTATCATAAAAGATAAGAACTAAAACCAACAACAACCCCTTAGTATATTTATGAGCAATATATAATAACAGAGAGAGGCAACACACTCGTTTGTGAGTTGTATTCAGTGTCATATTTATCTATGTTGACATTCTCAAAGTATATCAACAATGAAAATCTAAAATGCAATTTTTACTTAAAAAAAGATAATGCCTTTTCGTTTACTATTATACTTCGGAACATTCTAATAAATTGTATTGATTACAGTCAAGTCACTGACATATACATTTTTTAATGAAAAAAAAAAATAGTGAATGACTTGAATAAATGTCAGGAATATTTATATTGTTACTATATATTTCATTTAGGTTGTTTTATATTCATGTATATGAGAGATTCGACCCTAAGAGCAGATATATAAAAATACTGAAAATCTTAAATCCCAAATATATGCTAATCAAAACATAAAATTAAAGGTAGGTTTGTCTACTAAATTCTGCCCTTGAACTTACTTTTTTTTTCATAATACCTGGAAACGCACGTGTCACAACGTGGCTATTGCGCACCCCCTCTGCGCAGGTTGAGGGGGTTGCCAATTACATCGTGTAAATCGAAATCGCTACATACGTCTGCCAATCACATGAATTATGTCGGAAGAGCAATATGTACGTCGAAAGAGCTCTCGGGTACGTCGGCAGGACATGGAGACTTTTGACAGTTGTCGTGGCTCGACTGCGATAACTACGTGCAACAGCTAGTTGTTGCAATCACTTGTCAGATGTAAAACTCGGCGACAGTGTGAACGCACATGAAGATTTTGGTCTAATTCAGTCATAATGGCTTTTACATTTGCAGACTTTATTCGCTGATGTGTGGTTTAGCCTTAGGGCTGATTTTTTGTTTTTATTTTCTTTTCTTTTGGTGGATGGAGAAAAAGAGAGAGATTGAGTAGGAGTACCAGTTATTTTGACTAATAACTTAAAAGTCTTCTTCTTCTTCTTCTTCTTCTTCTTCTTCTTCTTCTTCTTCTTCTTCTTATTATTATTATTATTATTATTATTATTATTATTATTATTATTATTATGTAAAAGGACACCCATTAAAAAATTTAAAAATATAAAAATACAAAATGACTGTAAACAGACTTTTAGCAAAAGCTATAATTAATTCACAGCACCTATGCATCTATAGTATCCAACCCCGTGCCTTACGACGCGGAACATTCATTATACCAAGACCACCGAAAGATGGATCTATTTTCTGTGGCCTTGAGTATGCACTGCAGCAGATGTATTACAGATAACTTGATTGCGCCTAAGAAACTTCGGCACATTCTTTTTACTTGTTTTCTTTTGTCGATATTTTAAAATTTGTTTCCTTTTGTGGAGTTATGCCTGCATATAACATCTATATGCTTAAAGATCAGTATGATAAATGTATATTTATCGAACCCATTCGAGAACTGTCTACAATCTGTTTCCCTTCGTGCAATCTGGGAGCGAAATATTTAGCAGAACGTAATGAATGGAAGGAGAATATAATAAGGAACTCGGTCAACCACCGACAAAAATGCTTATGCTACTCGGCAGTGTGTCTGCAGTGCCATTTGACCCCTGAAGTGCCAAGTGCCTTGTAGTCAGATCTGCCGTGTTTAACGATTTGAGCCTTCAATGATCGTGCTGCCAAGTGTCTCTTCATATCTTTAACCATATTCCTCATGTCCCATAAATCCATTTGCCTTCTCTCGGTCAGATGGGTGCACTTGGACTTTTACCTTTTGTTTGTAAGGACAAAGTTTTGACTCCTGAAATGGGGCGTTTTCAGAGATTTCGGAGGGAAGTGAGTGGTGGGTGGAGTCTTTTATCTTGCTCATTTCAATTCCGTAGTTTTAGAAAAAATATGAAAGTTCTGTATAAAGCGTTAAGGCTAGGTATAATTCCCTGCATAAGAGTATTGTATCTAAAATCGTACCTTACTGTGGACTTATATCCTAGACTTCATTTCCATTGCCCAATCCTCTCATCTCTACAAAAAAGTGAAAGAGAACTCACGTGGATTCATCATGAGGGCAGACGTCCAAAATCAAGAGCGCACTATTTAGTATTCTCTTCCAGAACTCGACATTTGAAGAGAAATGTGATAAAACCCTGCTTATTCTTGGTCAGTTACTTACCAGACTCTCAACATTTTACCGTCAAAAATTATTATACGAGAAAGGGTCGAGATGGAACGGTAGGTACCGTCCCAAGGTTCGACCCTAGCTATATAAGTATTTTTATCCTGCAGACATATTTAGAAGGCATTGATGCATTAGGATGGCCATGGCATTGAAAAACTGGGCTTCGTGAGTTCTTGCAGGGGAGACGGGACGAAGAGATTTTTGGATATAGGAAGCATAGTGCACTACTAACAAATATGGTCCTAAACCCACCTCCCTCCCTCCCTTCCCTTCCTTTCTAAATTAAGAGGCAGGAAACTCGGGTATAATATTCTGCATCTTTCATAGCTGTGTGGAGGGACGAGGGTGGAACTTTAAAACAAAGAAAAAGAAAAAAAAATAGCAAAAGGAGTAAGAACGGAGAAATAGCTTTGTGCTAGAGACAAAATTTAATTCTCATAGTAAAGTAACACAAACGACGGTATGGTCATTCTTTATATTACGTTCAATGGGTAACTGATCGAAACATCCCTCTAACAGAAAGATTTTTCATGACTATTTCGTGCCCCAGTGAGTCCTGGACACGTGGGTATATTTGAAACAAGTTCATCCTTGACCAAAAATTCTACAGCAAGGCCCACCTGGGTATACGAGAAACATGCATTTTCTAAACCAAGCAAACATCCAACACTGTTCCATCATCGCTTAATTTGGTCTGGGAACATCGGGGCATCTGAGAGAACCTCAGCCGCCTTGAAAAAAGCGAAAAGTACTTTTCTGCTTCAACACTCATATTAATAAAGGGTTTCAGAGAGGCCGACAACTTCACTGCATCGGAATTGCGTCGGGTGGTTGAGATTCTCCGTGGGCACACATCCCCCCTTTTGCTGTACCACATGCTGCCCCGCAGGTGGTACCTGCACCACCTGTACCACAACCAGCAGCTGAGGACCCTCTATCGGGATACCAGCGTCACGGTGACCAAACTCAGTAATAAGGTGAGAGATTTTTTTTAAAAAGTTTTTTCTTCTCCCCCCTCCCGGGGAGGAGAAGAGAGATTCTCTCTTTATCTCTCTATTCATTTACAAAATTTTATATATCACATGGGTCTCTTTATCCTTATGTAAATAAGTAAAAAGTCCCCCTACACTCCTCTCTCACAAAACTTTACGCCATATGGTATTCTTGATTCTCATGTAAGGAAATAGATAGCTTTCTCTCTCTCTCTCTCTAATTTTGTATCACTTTGTTTCTCTTTTTCTTGTTATTCTTACGTAAACAGGTAAATCGTTCCCCAACTCTCTTAGAATCTCTCCGTCGTTCCTGTGCACCAGTTGGCGCTCTGCTGTCATCATTTCAGGGAGATATGAATTCAACTGAGATGGCTTTTGTCTGAGAAATGAGATTTCTATTAATATTGCGTAAGATTTATATTATTATTATTATTATTGTTGTTGTTGATGATGTTGTTGTTATTCATTATTATTATTATTGTTGTTGTTGTTGTTGATGTTGTTGTTATCATTATTATCATTATTATTATATAGAACTGTGGTCGAACAAGAATAAGAAATAATTCACTTATACTTTTTGTCCTGGCTTTTAACACGATTCTGTATTTTAAAAAATTATTGCTCTAATTTTTCAAGATACAATTAATGATCTACTGGAAAAATATGAATATACTATTTTACCGAACACAATTAAGTCATACGCGTTTGTGCCCATTAGCGATGTCCCACTCCCCTGATAGGTTTTTCTTCTTGGAAATATTTTTGTCACTGATTTTCGTTTAGTTAGTGTTTCGCGAATATATACATCCAGGATTTGTCTTTTATTTTTCTTTCTTCTTCTTTTACTAATTAGGATGATATTCTGTTGAAGACAGCGACTCGTCAACCACAGGTTAATAATATATTAATGTGTAAAACCGAGTTAGAATAATATTCATCTTGGAAATAACTTGAGGCAGAAACGCGTCACTTCAGTAATCTGCAGTGCACAGTAATCCATTTGTTATTCAAATGCGATGGACAAAAAGGACAAGAGATAAAATAACAGCCAGGAAATGTGACTCAAATCACAAGTAGCTACAATGGAGAGTAAAGCAGAAGATGAAGAGGGAAAGAGCTAAAAGAAACATACGACATCGAAATGGAGAAGACGAGCACCAGAGCCTCCTTCACCTTCATTCATTCTAATCCTGCTCAACCTGCCCCCGACAGATGGTGCTGTTCAACTGCGTTCCTGTGCAGCGCGTGGACATCCACGCAAGAGACGGAGTGCTGCATGTGCTGCAGAGACCCCTCCCTCCCTCCTACGTCCTGTCTCTGGTCGATCTTATCTCCATGGACCCGGACCTCACCATGTTTTTCACTGTACTTGGTTATGTACGTTTGTGGTCTCTTTAGTTATAGCGTTTTGTTTCTTATAGTGAGGTAGCCTATGTTATCATATGTCTATGAAGTCCGCTAAGACAGGAATAGTCGTGAATAATGAAGTAGTAGATTTAGCTGGTTATTGTATCAATGTTCATTCGTGCCAAATGTTCGCAGGCAGGACATCTTTCGCCCGGTTTTTCGGCCCCTAGCTGCACCTACTAATTGGCCTTTTACTTTGCCTGCATTCCTGCTTCCGGTCTCCAGTCTTGCTGTCCAACCACTCCAACTCCCCTCTTCTGTTTAAAAGCGCAGAATAGCCGGAAGTGCCCCATTGCTTGGCTTGGAAGCCAAAATTTCATGAATGAAACCAAATCAAAAGCATTTTTGGAAGCAGGGATTTTGCTGTAACATTCCAGTGATTTATGTTCACGAGCGAAAGCTTTATACTGTCTTTTCATTTAGCGACTACTGTCCCATCTTGACGCGGCAATATTGCCTCGTAGGATACGCTATTTTAAGTAGTTCATAAAGGGCACGCTTCATTCTGTCCCATTCAAATAACGTTCATATATAGTTACTAATCGGGTTTTACCCGAGTTTAAGGGGCAAATTGAAGTCTTTGAAAATGTCGGGATTCTCACAGATCTAACGTAAAACTGGCTTATTAGTTAGTGCGGTGTCCCTTGGATGACTAAATACTCTCGCGTATGATCAGAAAGTTTTTTTTTCTTATCTTTTTTACGACACGTTTACAAGTCGTAGAGAGATTATCTCACACGCTGTAAACAAACCACAACCAGTGCTACTGTTCCATATAAATATGCACGTTTTTAGATAAAACTAGAAACTCGAAAATGAACTAACAAGATCTGTATAAATATCTGAAGTTTTCCCCTCTTTTTGTTTTGATTCAGGCAGACCTCTTAGGGTGGCTGAGGTCAGTAGATTCTATTACAGTGATGGCTCCTACGAACGCTGCTTTCAAGAGGCTTCCTCTGCGGTTTTTGGATTCCATCACTTACGATGTTAAGTATTTCCCCGCCCTGCAAGGTGAGACGTTTGGCAAGTGATGCCATTTTGTCACTTCTGTTTTCACTAGTTGGGTTTTTTCGTTCTCTCTTCCTTTGATAATTCGATAGCGTTTTGTTTTACGTATTAATTATCGCATTTTTTCTTTTTTTTATTCTAAATAGAACTATAATAATGTTATTTTGAATACGGCAAAATAAGTCCCTTGAACAAAAATGATTCAGCTTTGTTAAAAGTGTTATAGTTGTCTTACTTGATATTCATAGAATTTTGTAAGACATTAAACAGCGTTGTTGATTTGTTCCAATGGGAATATGGACCTATGCCTTTTATATATGGAGCACTGTGGCTGTCACAGTCTTAAAGAAAAAGGAAAAAAAAGAAGCCTGTCACAGGACCTGAGCTTGGTTAGATGTTCCGTTTTGTCGCAGCTGTCTCAGTTCGTGGTTCATTACACTCCTCCATTCCAAGGACAGACTCCAACATCTGCAGGTTGGTTTCTGGCAACAGGGCACCCACCTCAAATGTTCCAAGATAGGGAACCTCAAGCTTATGTTAGCAATGACCCTTTGAGCCATCTCCTAGTTGGACATATGACAAGAGGCCTAGGTATAGGAGATGACGGTCATCATCCCCCTTGAATAGTGGGGCTTTCTCTCATGCCATCAGACAGCTAGGACACACATGAACAACTTTCTCCTTAAAAGGAGTGAGTCCTTCCTTGCGGTTGTACAGAAACAGATTTCCTTGGAGAGTTGGCTGAGTCTCAGGAACAGCCTCAAGCTCAACTCACTCGCCAGACCTGGTACATCAAGCTATGACATCATGAGGGAGGACTGAAGAGAGTAGTGGGGTGGACAGCAACTCACTTGGATTCCACAGCTGCCTCTTCCTGACGGAGAAAGCATCAGGGTGTTGGTGCCTGGTGATGGGCCTGTCAACTCTGGACCTCTACCTACAGCAGCTGCCCTTCACCACGGAGATGCCCCAGTCGGTCATGGTATCTACCAAGAAACATTACAACATGGTATTGATAGACTTACAGGATGCTTACTTGCACACCTCCATCCATTTCCTCCACAATTGCCACATCTAGCTATATGGGCCATATTCAAATTCCCATTCCTATTACTCTGGCAATCTCTTATCCTATGCCCTGTCTGACAACAACCAAAGCATTTTAACTTTTGTATCTTCTTACAGTCTTTGATCAAATGACCATTTCCTCCACAGCCAAAGCTTGATTTCTCGTGTCCTACTCTCCCACATTTCAAACAGGTTTTCTCCCTAACGTTCATCTTTGTTGGGGTCCTCTTACATTTCCATTAGACCTATTTCCATTAGAGCTACTGTCTTCCCACATTCATATTTCGATACCTTTCCCTACTTAATTCTACTTCCAGCCCTGTTCCAATTATTTCTACCTTTACTATTTTGACCATATCTGTCTCTGGATAATTCACACTTCCAGTATTCCTCCAATAGCACCCTTACAGCCTTAATATCTTCTCGTGTACCACAACATCTATACATGACTTATCACATCCTATGTTTAATCCTGCACATATCTTTTTCTTCTAAGATTTCTTAGACATCATCCAAATTTATGCTTTTACCAGCCCATCTTTTACTTTCGTTTCACATTAATATTTCTACATATTTTTCCCTGTATTGTTGCCAAAAAATTTTTTTCATTAACTTCTTATTCTGTTCTATGCCTTTATCCCTAAATGTATTCCTCGCTAACATTTCTTACCTGTGAGTATACAATACTACCTCTTTTCCAGGTTTCATCTTTGCTTCTTCAAAACAACTATCTACTTTAAAGACAATACTACCTTACATCCTATGGACTAACTGATTATCTTATCCTTTAGTGTCATAAGGAAGTTCATGCTCACACATGCTCTTACAATATTCCTTCAATCTTCTCTCCAAAAACTCTCCCAACTGATTTGCCCATATCTGATCATTATTTCCATATTTTTGCCTACAATACCTTTCATATTCAACAAAATAGTCGTTAATGTCCTTCCCCGGTCTCAAATCATATTTTGCAATTCTTGGGAGTTCCCTAAGAAACATAGTAGTCCTTATTAGTTTCATCTTCCTCTTCCTCACTACTTGCTCCAAACAAATCGCTTTCAGTGTTCCAACCGTCTTTCGTCAGTTCATACTCTTTCTGTTTTGTCTTGGATTTCTTACCTTGACTCTTTTTCTTATGCCTTATTTTCCTCACTACTTAGGCCATGATTATTATCCTCTACCCAAAAATCCTTTTCTTCCCTAGTCAAACCACCTCCAACAGCTCCCAAGTCTCTTTAGGGCAGCTTTTTAATAGCTCCTTTACTCTTATCCTCTTTCATTCTTTTATCTCCATCTCCCAATCCTCTTATAACTATTGTTATTTGTTAGTACACCAATTCTCCTATCATTGTCCTTATTCTTGTTGCATGTTCACTTGAGGTTTCTACCATCCCAACCAACAGTTCCATTTGCTTACTAAAACCTTCCAAAGCTTTAGTAATTGTTCCATTGAGGCATATACCACCCAAGGTGGCTGCTCCCTTTGTGGACTAAACTTCTCCCCCTCTGTCATCCTTCTCTCACCTTCCATGTTTCCTCCTCACCAATTACGAATGTGCGTTGCTTTACTCAACCTGGCCCTGCATCAGTCTACTCAATCGAGCCCCACGTCGGGCACCAAAAATTAAGTTGGGGCTAGATTGACAATTAAAGCAACAATTACAGCAAAGAGCAGATTGTTTCAAGTGAAAATATGTAAGGCTATTCAGATGAGAATTCTTAATAACTTAATTTATTCTTAAAACTAACTTGCAACTAAGAAATGGAATTTTGGCCCCTTTATAGCCCCAGGTGGTCAAAATTATTACAATTAAAAACAGATACATACATGATATATAAACAATGAAATTCTTATTTTTTTTGGACACCCGGGAAAATACACCACTTTCACATCACACACACCTCAAGCACATCAATTTTCTACAACTATTAATATATGGACCCAAACTGAAAAAAAAAAAAAAAAAAAAAAAATATATATATATATATATATATATATATATATATATATATATATATATATATATATATATATATATAAATAAATATATATATATATATATATATATTATATATATATATAGATATATATATATATATATATATATATATATATATATATATATATATATATATATATATATATATAACAATATATTACTTTTCCCTTCATTCTGAGGGCTTGCGCATTAGGCATTACTTCAAATCGTAAAGGCATCTTAAAGGCAGTTAGGCCAATTTCAAAAGCAATAATTGACAAAGTTCACCTGTCATCATGAAAATCACACAGAAATCAACAGGTTTTCATACTTTAATCAGTAAGAAAAACATCATAAAATTAGCAATATTTAGTATTCTATTTTTACCACAAACTCTGTTCTGGCATCTACATAATTTCCTTAAGAACCATCCATAGAAGGGGGAGACTTGTGTCAAGCTGCAGCTGCTGAACTCTTTAGTGTGATTCTCAAGCCGAAGAACTAACCCAGGATAAGATATTGATCAGAAGAAAAAGAACTTCTTCTGCACTTGCAGTCCGTGCCCTATGTGGCTGTCATTGTCTATCAAATCTTGTGCCAAGCAGTTGAACACCACAGATTTCATACGCTGTCTGGTATATTCACCTTTTCCTTGACTTTTTAACTATGCCGTGCTAAGGTACTGAAATGAATGCTTAAAGGATCTCCCCTAACTCCTATAACAGAAAAAAAGGCTTTAATAAATAAAAAAAAAAACTTAACAAAAAAATTAATAAATGAAAAAATAATTTTCAATAAGGAAATATTAGACTTTTGCTTACAAACCAGCTCACAAACTCATTTGCTTTTAATTACAACCCATTTCTTTCCCCTTACTGACAAAGTAAACTTTTCCCTTTCTGTATAAGAAAAAACCAAACTACCACAATCTCAGAAACATTCCTTATGTTACCCCCACCAACCAGCTAAACAGTGGCAAGTCCTACTCAGGCACTTGGTTTCCCTGGAGAAGTAGATCCCCAAGGGAAGAGCACATTATATCCCTTGAATGGCAGTTTAGGATGTCCTGGTAAAAACTGTTTAGAGCCCCATCACAGAGAGGACCTGAGGTGGTGGAGAGACCTGATGAGCCACTTAGCCAACCACCTCTGGAGATGCTGATATTCTCAGAAGCATCACAAAGAGAGTGGAGCACACATCTGAATGGCATGTCCATTTCAGGGATGTGGGATCTGGGATCCCAAGGAGAAGAGAAAGCATATCGACCTGTTGGAGACACAAGCAGTCTGGCTGGCCCTCCAGCACTTTCAGGAGCAACTGACAGATAATTCTGCAGCAACACCACGGTGATAGTCTACATAAACAAACAAGAGTGCACCATTTCCCTGGAGCTGAACAATATGATGGTAGAAATGGACGAGTGATCAGAGTCCTAGGACCCTGGACCTGATAGCCAGGTACATCCCAGGCATGAAAATCGTTATTGCCAGTCAACTAAACAGCGTGGACCAGGTAGTAGGCACCAAGTGGTCTCTAAATCAGAAAGAAAGTAAAAAGTTTATGTCAGTGTGGCAGGGTCCAACGATTGATCTGTTTGCCACAGTGAGAAACAACAAGCTTCCCGTTTACTGTCCTCTGGCCCCAACCAAAGTACAGTTCTGCAGAATGCCTTCCAACACCCATGGGACAAAATGGATGTGTACACCATCCCTGCATCCAGTCACTCGAGGAAGGTGATCAACAGGGTCTTCATGTCTCAGGGGCTGAGAATGACATCTGTAGCACCACTGTGGCTGTTGGCAGAGAGGTATGGAGACCTCCTCCACCTCCTAGTAGATGCCCTAAGGGAACTTCCCAAGGCTCCAAACCTGTTTCAGAAACACAACGGGAGGTACCATCAAGCAGTAGGCTCCCTCCTGCTTCATGGTTGGAGACAATCAAGCAGCTCATGTGAAAGAACTCAGGCCCTCATTCGCTGGGGCGTACCAAGAGAAATGGGTGGTCTTCTGCAACTGGTACCTTAAGAGGGACATCTCGTACAATCCACTCAAGACCATTGTGAGGGAAGTGGTTTCTTCCTGGTGCACCAGCATGAGGAGAATGCCCTCTCTGTCACAGCAATCAAAGGCTACTATGCTGCCTTATCCCACATCTTCAGGCCAAGGGAAATAAGCCTTTTAAATGCCTGAGGTCCCCACTGAGAGAGTTATGAACTCCAGAATGGGATATTATCAAAGCCCTTACCTCCCTGAGATGTGCCTACAAACCCCCAAGAAATCATCAGATAGAAACATGACGATGAAGACCATCTTTCTCCTCTCTCTTGCATTGACCAATAAAATGGAGGAACTGCATTTTCTCATACAATATCACACATGCCGTGGGGTTGTCCTCCATCTCTTTGGAATTCATATCAGACTTGATGCCCAAGACCCAAATCCTGCAATACAGGACCTAAAATTCAAATGTTTCCCTATCCCATCCCTGAAGGAATTTGTCAAGAGAAATAAGGAGATATTTTTATGTCCAGCTAGAGCTTTCAGGCACTTCTTGAAGCCTATGGCCCCTCACTGACCTACCTACTGGAGTCTTTTCATAAGTACTGCATGTGAAAAAAGAGCAGCCTCCAGGAATACAGTCTCATTCTGGTTAAGAGAAGTCATAGTCAGGGAACACACGTCTGGGGGAGGTTATAAGCATACCCTGTCAAAAATTAAAGCTAATGACATTAAAGGAATAGGCCCTTCAGTAAGAACTATTCCATCCTACAGGTCCTAAAGGAGGGAATGTATAATTGACTTTAACATCCTTCTAACTGTAGGACTTGTCCCACAAATCTTTGGAAACCTTCACCCTGGGTCTAGACAGGGAAGCCCAGCAGAGAGGCCCAGAGGGAAGGCTCCACCCAACAGGAGACTGGAGGTATCGCGTGTCATCCCCCAGGATGGTGTGGTGGATGCAGGAAGGGGTTAGCCCTATTTGTTGCTTGTTGACCTGAGCTATGGGAAGTAGGTCCAGAAACACTGAGAAAGAACTGGTCACAGTAACCTATGACCAGAGCTGGGTTAGCTCTTCTATTTTGTGAATCAGCCTGTTTGTGCTCCTACTCACCTTTATGACTGGGAGGGATAAGAATCACAAGGGGTGGAAGAGGAAGGTAAAGTTTAAGAAAAATACAATTTAAAAAAAAAATTTGGTACCTTCCTCTTCCACCCCTTGTGGCTCTTATCCCTCCCAGTTATAAAGGTGAGTAGGACCACAAACAGCTGATTCACAAAATAGAAGAGCTAACCCAGCTCTGGTCACAGGTTACTCACAAGCCTACCTGATAGGCTTTTGTTTTTCTTGTTAAGGCAGTGACAGCTGCAGCTCACCCTGCATTGAGTACTCCATTTATGGAAGCATAAGTTGGTATCCTGAGAAAAATACAAACTACTTTTAAATTTGGTATATTGTAGGGGTGATTCTAATCTCATGTTGATTTGCAAGATAATTCACATTTTTTGTTAGTGGTGAGATTGTTGGGCTAGGTTCAAGGATAAGCATAATTTTTCTCACCAAAAAGGTCACACATGAGCAGCTTTAACCTGGATTTCAGCTTTGTCCTGTCAACAGCTCTCTCACGCAACCATCTGATGGAGGGCGTCGAGTGCTCCCTTGGCCTTCGGGCAAAGGTGAGGGTGAAGACACTAGAGGGCATCACTCTCCCCGTTGCCTGCTCCTCTTCTTTCAACCTAAGTTTGAACTCAGCCCTCGTCACCAAACCCGATGTTGTGACTTCCAATGGAGTTCTTCACTACATTGACAAAGTTATGATTCCCCCGAGAGGTATAACAAGATAACCACATGTCACTTTGTTGATTATTAATTTTCAGATGAAATAATACATGGAAATCACTACTCTTTGATGTTTCATGTTATATAATTTCACCCTCTTAATGCCACGCCATTGTGTATTTTCTAATATTGTTGATAGTATTCGTTGAATGAAAAAAATCAGTCAGTTTCACTCTTTAAAGCATGATATAACGAGTTGTGACAATCACCCTATGAAAGATAATGTTAAATAATATTAATGAAAGACATGAGAACTACAATACTAACTTTGTTGTGGTGTAGTGCCATCAGTGCACCTCACATGGGGTACTATAGGCATTACTGAAGGTTATTGGCAGCATCCCTTTAGTTCCAAGCTGCACCCACACTTAGTCTTTTAGTTGACCTCCATTCCTTTCCTCCATTCCACTGCCATACTCACTCCAAAACCCTCCTTTCACCGTCATAAGTACTAAGTGACTAAAAGCACCCAGTGGTTGGTTTTATCATAAATTTCCATAAATCAAATCAACATCTATGCTAAGTAACTAAAGATAACTTTCCGACAAATCTCTGATTTCTGTTCTTATTTATACCTATTTATATGTGCTGCCTAAAAGCTTATGCATCCAGATCAGTGCTGTCTAAATGTTTATTCAAATCATAACATAAATTAGTCCATTTGACTCTCAGATACGGTAACTCATGATTGAATTCCTGTATCCCTCTTCTAGCCATGAGCCTTGTCCAAGTGACGCGACGAGCAGGCGCCACAAAATTCATTGAACTGGTGAAGGAGGTGGGTCTCTTTGATGACTTGGTGTCCTTCGGTCCTTACACTGTCTTTGCTCCCTCCAATGAAGCCTTCAAGAGTAAGTCTAAATGATTAAGTAGTTTTCTCAGTCATTGGTAGTGGAAGTATTCTTCATCTAGGAAGTGGCTGACATGGAAGTTTCCTGCGAGAAGGGCCTATCATTCATTTGGCACTTGGTGAATGAATGTGGTGATGACTGTTGTCTTACTTTATTTAGTTGAGCCATCCTTTTTTAATTAAGGTTTACACATGTACACACATACACATGCATATTATACATATAAACTAGAAGGCGTAGAAGAAGAGTGCATTAAACATGTGTCACTTTATTCTTACTGTGACGTTTTGAAGCCAATGTCCCATCATCCAGGCTAAAATAAAAGATAAAAAACTGATATAAAATACAGCTTAAAAAATAATTTTTTGTTGACATACAAAACACATTGAATAAAGCAGTACTAAGCAAGATACAACATTAAAATACTAGTTACTCTAAAAAAGGCATTATTAAAGTTAAGAGTAGTTAAAAAGACACCTTGTCTCAACAATGTTCGGTTGCTGAATGGAAAATGCCTGGATGATGAGACATTGGTCTCGAAACGTCGCAGTAAGAATAAAGTAACATAAGTTGAATGCTGTCCTCTTTTACGCCTTCTGTTTTGTGCTGCCGAGGAATAGCCCAACTGTCATGTTGAATTATTATTATTATTATTTGTATGTATATATATATATATGTATTTATATATATATATATATATATAATATATATATATATATATATATATATATATATATATTTACTGGAGCTGGCAAATATTGAAATGAATATTGATTTGTAATCTTGCCTGAGGGACCACATACCCAGAATCAAATATGTAAATAAATGCAACGCCTAACATAACTTACCTTCTAATAACATTTAAACAAAAGAGAAAGGTTGCCATGAAAGCCCATAGTTACATTAAATTACTTTATTTCACACAATTCAAGTAGGGACAATAAATCATGACTGGTATGCAATCCACCAAGACAAAGGCAACACCAAAATTAAGAAAAACTTCACAATATAGCTCAATGATCCAATAGGTCTTCTATTAACAACTGAAGGAACTGTTTGTAGTCCAGGTCGCTTGTGACCCAATTAGCGATGTGGCAAAGTGCCAACACAAGGAGATATGGCAGACGTGGCAGATCAAGGTATGCCCTGCATTTCAACTGAAAAGGTACAAAAGTTCTCTCAGTCTTCTGTTGGGTTGTTCATCTATGGGCCCTCTTGCCACGGAAATGGCGAGTCTGAAGGAGGGTGCATTGACTTCCAGAAAAGACAATTAAGACCAGTAAAAAGGAGAGCACAGAGATATAGATCTTAGGATACATATATAAAGCAACTGCTAGTATTCCTATCTTCCATATAACCAACTTAATCTGGCTACCTGACTTGACCCTTCTCTAACTGCACTCAAAAAATACCACTTTGTTTTTACTCCCATAGATCATAGGGTAACCCCCATTAGTGGATGGGACTTTGGGTCTTACTGTAAGAGAACGGAGAGACGAGAGTCGCATACATTTGTATATGACCCCATCCTGGGTCACGTAGGATTCTAGTCTTACTGTGGGTCATGCATAAATCAAATGCTCTGGCTTAAATTAACACTTTAACTATACTCTAGGATATCTTATACAAGGGCCCAAGTGAAAATTGACCTAAAACTACCATAAGCTGAGTTAAAGGTTGAGTGGGGTGGTGGGGGGGGGAGTTGGGAAATTGGCAAGTGCAGCAAGGGGAACACACGTCTTCCCCCCTAATCATCCGGCGCCTTTCTGCCCTTCCTAAAGAGAACACTTTGGTCCTTCTCTCAGCTCCTCTGTTCCCCTCAACCTCGATATTTTTCCCCGTGAACGTGATTAGGTCTGGCACTTCTCCTTAGGTCTATCAGCCAATTGGTACCAGAATAGGTAACGCCAACCACCAAAGAACTTTTTTTTGGGGGGTGGAGGTTGCTTGTGGGGGAGAAAACGCTCTTCTTTCTTAACCTGAAAGAAATTGACGTTGACATTAGGCTCATGAAATCCTTCAGGGATTTCAGGAATTTTGAGATCCTTACAAGCCTTCTAGAGAGGCTTGTCGCTCCCTCCACAAGTCCCTTTGTGTCCCTGCAAAGCTGCAATCCCTGCCTTGTCCCATCCCAAGTCTCGTCTCTCAAGGTACTGACTTACCTAAAATTAACTATTTTTAAGGGCCAATTGATATGTGTAAAGCCAAAAGTTATGACTAAACGCCTTACAAACAGCACAAGAAAAATTATCATTGATTTTTTTCCTTGTTTTAAGAAACCCAAATCGACCATCCTCACACTTCCCTGGAAACAGACCAATACCACAAAATAAAAAGAATTTTTTTTCGAGTCCTGCGTACTAGTACTCTCAACACAAAAGAAAAAGGTGTATTTATGCCACAACCAACAAAAAGTAACACTGCCCATGAGAATTATGACGACATGGTATAAATTTTTAATAGCCTTTCCTAACAAAAGTGTACTTACTTTTTCTCAACAACAAAAATTTAGGATTTTAGACATAGCACATTTGTATCAAAGCAGTGGTATTCTTTCTTTTCATCACCAACAAAAACAAAAACATAAATTTCAGAACAACAATTGACTGAAGGTGTGGTTGATTTTTGTGGCTGGAGTGTGCGAGCGTCGGATGAAAGTCAGGAGTCTGAAGCCTGGATTAGCCAGATCAAGGCCTGTGCACGAGGTGAGAGCAGCGAGTTCCCGAGTTTTGTGCATTTGTCATAGGACTTGTCTTTCATTGTGTAGATATGAGAAAAGGCCTGGTGATATCCGAGCCTAGTCGTCCTTCCTCGATCTTTGGTAGAGAAAGCCATACACATTATTCATGTTAGCCCTTATGCTGGACATATAGGCATATAAACATCTCTTAGAAGAGCCCATGAGCACTTGTTTTGGGTTTTTATGCGTAGGGGCATAACTAGATTTGTAAACAACTGTCATGTGTGTAATACAATGTGATTCCAAAGGCCCAATTGTGTCCTGTAGTGCCTGTAAAGTGGGATAGAGTGCATATGAACGTAGTAAGACCTCTACCTACAGTGCAAGGACACCCTAGATATATTTGTGTGTTTGTGGATGTGTTCACACGTTTCAGACACGTGTGTGCAATGGAAGACAAGTCAGCAAAATAAGTGGCTAGAGCGTTACATTCCCTTGTAAATTGGTTTGGTTGTCCTAGAATACTTGTCTCGGACAACAGCTGTGAGTTCGTAAATTAAATAATTCACAAATTCACAGTTCCCTTACAAGTTGGCCATGTCATCATCATGGCTTATCAGCCGTCCACAAATGGGCTAGTTTAGTTGCACAACAGAGAGATACCCAACAACTTTAAATATCTCACTGCACAAAACACGACATCCTGGCTGCCTCTGTTGCAGTTAGCTGAGATGACTATCAGTGCTTCTTATAACAGCTCAATTAGAAACACACCCTTCCTGATGTACAGACAGGATATCATACTGCATTCAACCAACTGCCGCCTTGGCCACTTCCATTCACCTTTGAGTGCTAGCGAAATTCCCATTTTCTATGTGTCGCTTTTACATCTGATTGACTGTCATTGGATTTATTGCAACGTTGCTGGCACTAGTGTCCGCATTGCTTGTGCCACCAGTGTCACAAGGTTTCTTTCGTTGTTCGTTCTTGAGCTTTGCAGCACAAGTTGTTACTCTTATTGTTGTGAGATATACACTCGCAACTGGGTTTTTTCTGATTCTCCTGATGGAGTTGGTTGGATGACCTAGCCTATAGCACAGACTTCGCTTCCCACTCACAGTGCAAATGAAGATGGTGGCAAAAGTTTACACAATGTTATTACAAAAATAAACATCTCATGACTACTCTTACAAATCAGACAAAAATAAATTTCATTAGTGCTTAAAGGCTACACTTTCAACAAATCGACGACCACGTAGTCCTTAAGGGATCAATGGTCCAGCTATCTCAATCACAGATCACATTAAAATCACTGCAAATGATGATACATAACATTAACATGATAAATCACAATGTATGGTACACAGTGATCTGACCAGTGGCACAAGAGCTTAACAGTTCGGCCTTACCTTGTTGGTTCTCAGAGGGGGAAGAACGCACTTCTTGCCAGGGGACGCTGCCCGGGAAACCAGTTTGACATTTTTGTAACTCAGGTTCGATTCATTCAATCATTAATGTGGGAGTTTCAATACAGATTATATAATAAAACAAAATATGGCAGAAGTTTCCCGTGACTCTGTCTAATATCAGATTCAAGGCATACACAAAAATATTACATACGAGAGGAAGGGACCATCGCCCATGCTGCTGCTTGCTTCTTCATCATTTTGTATTGAGGATGCAACGGATTTAAGTCGAGAGAAAATGGTGAACACATTTTTTTCATGACCTTATGGTGTTCCTGGAGAGAGCATTTGCCACCTTATTCCTTTTTCCAGGAATATGCTCCATCTTTATGATATCAAACTAACATTCACTCAATCCAAAGAACTTGGTGATTTGCAAACTCAATCTTCTTAATCAGGTACGTTAACAGTTATTGATCTATGAAAATCTTTGCCCAATAAAAAATAGCGGTGTCTCTCCAGCAACCATAATACCACCAAAACCTCTTGACTGAAGGTACTATAAGTGTTGTGTTTCGTGTCATTTGTGAGATCTAGGCTCCAGGTACTTTCCGTACATCCTCCCTCAAACCGGCTATGTGTCAATTGCAATCTGTTCACTCCCATTGTTATACCTTGCAGTAGAGTGACTGTGGAAGTTGGCTTTTCCCGTTATGTGTGCTCCAGTGGGAACCCTTTCCCACCCCCCCATATTTCGTTACTCTACATGTCTGGAAATTTGGACCTTCATTCAACTACTTCAAGATCGTTTATTTCATTTGTAATCTTGTTACGGGGTCCCTTTGCTATTAGTGTAAATACAGTTAACTAAATCAATTCTCAGAGTTTATCTAAATATCACCCAATTTGAAGTAGGCTTTTAGCCCTAAGTTTGGTATATTATTTCTGCTATTGGTAAGGCTTATGTCAGATTCATTCATTCATCATTCCGTTGAGGAGTTAAGTGTAGTTTCATATCAGCCGCAGTTTTGTGGGGTTGAAGGGTTAAGATTTCA
>NC_087215.1:46086375-46171375 GCF_015104395.2 Macrobrachium nipponense | reverse complement strand
TTCAAATTCATACTACATTATAGCACTAAAAGTAAACATTACTTACTAGCTAGCCTACAAGTATACTTGACCCACTAGCCAGTCTACCAGGGTTGATCATCAAATAACCAAGGGTAGCCTATCACAGCCTAACCTTATTTTACCAAAGGGAGCCTAATTTGGCATAAACTTCAGGAATGCTGATTTTTCTGTCTGTCCACCTGTATAGACCATGAAATGCAGCTCAAGTCTTGGCCAGCTATGAAAGTGTGTTATTCTCACATGCTAGCCAAACTTAGACTGTACAATGTAAATAAATATGTTCAATTACAGGTCAGTATGATTGCAAAATGTTACATAGCTTTATATACTGTGATTACTATATGTCTGCTGACTGCGGCACATAGCAATTATTAGTAAATAAATGAATAATTGGCATTATATTTCACTAACAATATTCATGTGCCTTTCTATTAGATTCTGTATTAACTTGTATTTTATTTTTTAATAAATACTTTAATGGAGCACCTCTATTCATAATAGAAGCCTTTTCAGAATTATCTTTTTTTTTTTTTTTTCCTTGTTGGAACAAATACTTTTATGCACAGTATTGTTTAAGAATTACAATTATACAAAAAAAGGTTTTAAAAAAATTCAAGCATATTTTTCTTGGTAAAGAGAAATGTCATTATTACTTGAGCAAAAAAACTACACAGTGCTGTGCATTAAAATATTTGTTCCAGCAAACAAAAATGAAAATGAAATAACTCTGAAAAGACTTCTATTATGAATGGAGAGGCTCCATTAAAAGATTTATTGAAAAACTAGCTGTACCAAGCCACGCGTTGCTGTTGCTCAGTCTGGTTAAATGGAAAAGAAAGGAAAGAGAAGCTCCTTTCTCTTACTCTCTCTTTCTTTCTCTCTCTCTATCTCCTCCTCCTCCTTCTCCTCCTCCTCCCAAACAAAGGGTCTGTCGGTCTGTCTCCCTCACTCACTTTTTCCATCTTTCTCCTACCTAACACCCCCTCTGCTCTCTCTCTCTCTCTCTCTCTTTCTTCCTCCCCCTCTCACTCCTTTCTCTTACTCTCTCTTTCTCTCTCCAACAATCACTGTCTCTTTCCCTCTTTCTTGCCACTAATACAACCCCCCCCCCTCTCTCTCTCTCTCTCTCTCTCTCTCTCTCTCTCTCTCTCTCTCTCTCTCTCTCTCTCTCTCTCTCTCTCCATGAAGAACAAAAATCAAAATCAAATAAATAATAAAAATCAAAGTAAAAACGAAGCAAATAAAGAAAGGAACAAAAAACATGAGATGAAGGAAAAAAGCATTGAGGTATCAGGCATCAGCACCTAGGTACAGTGCAAGTAACAAGCACTGTACTACGATGCCAGAGGATGGTGTAGATACGGAGATAAATGCAGATACATACACAAAATTAATAAATATGAAGATGGAAGATCAAATATATTGGAAAAGATGGATTTTTTAATGTCCGAATTTCTGGAAATGAAGAAAAGACTAATATATCAGAACAGGAAAGAGACATGGGAAAATCCTTATTATTACCCATATTTAATGATGGAGATAACACTCAAACGATCATAGTGATGAATGCGCAGGGTTCAGTTACAAGTAACTTAGAAAGAAAAGTAGAGTTCTTAGAAGAACTAATCTAAACTGAAAAATTAGATGCAATAAATATAAGTGATACCTGGTATTCCCAAGAGACTGGTAATGATGATCAGATAAAGGGGTTCCAAACTTATAGATCGGATAGAAAAAATAGGAATCAGGGGGAACCGCGATAAATGGGAGAGACATAAATCAAAGAAAAATATGTGCGAAATATAGTAACACAGAATGTGAATTAATAGCGGTAGGATTTGAAACTAAAAAATGAGTGAACATCATAATATACAGACCCCCTAATACTAAAGAGTTTGACATAATAATAGACATTTTGGATAATAAATGTAGAAATAACAAAGACTGGACCATACCCCTATCCGGAAACTTTAACTTTCCTTTCGCAGATTAGAAAGAACGAATAGGAGATTGTGGTTGTATTTATACATATAAAAAAGAGAGTAATAGTAGCGCAGAAGATAAGAGGCAATTTGAAAAGCTATTAGATATGCTACTAGAAAACAACATTCAGCAGATAAATCACCTGCCAACAAGAAAGGATAATCTAAGACCTAGTATTTGTGAACGAGGTGAATTATGTTACATAAATAATAGTGTATAATACGAGTATTTCAGACCATAATGTCATAGAATTAACAGTCAGTTCCAAAACAAATGAAAACACAGATAAGATAAGCAAGAGATGAAAAAGTGGTAAGGATATGGAAAATACAATTTCTATAGAAAGAATATAAAATGGTCAGAAATAAATGAAGAATTAAACAAAGACTGGGAAAACATATTCTTAAGTGATAATATACAGGTAAATAGGGATATATTATATAAAATATTCGAGAAAATGGTGGATAGTGTATACCGAAGAAGAAAAGTAAACATCAGTCATGCACACCAAGAGACAGACGGATCTTGTTCCAGAAAATCAGTAGTGGAAAAAAGGTCTTGCAAAAGAAAAGAATGCATGGAAAGTGATGGAAATAGAAAGTAAGATAGAAAATGCAGAACAAAAGATTATACAATCAAAAGAAAATTAAAAATGGACTTGGAAGAAAAGACCCTGGAAAATATCAAGCAAAACCCCAAACTATTTTACTCATATGCAAAAAAGATGAATAAAAGAAGAGTGGAAATAGGCTCTCCAAGAAATGAAAGGCGATTGATGAATGAAAAAAAGGAAATATGCAACATATCAGCAGAAAGATATAAGAGAGAATTTACACCTAGAATTGATAATGAAGATAATGATACAGAAATAAGAGATGAAAATAGTGAATATTCATTAGACATAGATATTAATTAAGCCGATATTGTGCAGGCTATTAATGAAATTAAAAATGGACCAGCAGCCGGACCAGATGGCGTCCCTGCAATTTTGTTAAAGATAGTAGTTCATTCTATCACAAAACCGCTCGCAACATTATTAAGACAAACTGTAGATACAGGCAAGACTTTTGATGAACATAAATTAGCATATATTACCCCTATTTTCAAAAGTGGATCAAGACTAGAGGCAAGTAATTATAGGCCTGCGAGAGTAACATCACATAATATGAAAGTGTATGAAAGGGTAATGAAGAAAAATATAATGAAACATTTAATGAAAAATAATTTGTTTTATATAGGACAACATGGTTTTGTACCTGGAAAAAGTAAACAAACCCAACTGTTAGTCCACCATGAGAACATAGTAAGTGTTTACATAATAAAAATATGGAATGTTAGTCCATATATATAAAAGACTAAAACTAAAGAGGTCAACCAGATTGCTTGCAGGAATGTGATCAGACTTGAGACGCTAAAGATGACGTATACAATAAAAGTAGGCTAAGATAACATGCCGTCACTTGTGTTCATTCAATTGTTTATAAACTTTAGTCCAAGCTTCCTGCTTGAGACAAACACCGTGACCTATAGCTCAAGCGGCCTACGTGATTAGTAACTGTATCTGATTGTGTGTTCGTATGTAACTATGTCATCTGATTGTATGTTCATATGTTCGAGCTACTGTCTGTTCCTTTATGACTTGTAACCGAGATGTAGAACAGGCAGAATAGAGTTAGCTATCGTCATTAGAAGACCTGTACCTCTTTACCTAAGCTTTATCATGTAGAGAGAATAGAATTAGCCATCATCATTGGCAGAAGCGATCAAGCTATCGTCATTAGAAGACTTGTACAATCCTACTTGATCTTCACCATGTAAATTCAGAGAATATAAGTATTTTTGTACTTCGTGGTTTCTACTAGATCCTCACATCATTGCCGAATCATCATGAGTTTAACACATCGTCGTCATAACCAAAGAAGATAATACCGACTTCGTAAGTGATCTACAAACCCCAAGACACTCCCATGAATATGGAAGTGCAATACCAACCGACTTAGCGTAAGATTATCGCAAGTCTAACATTACCTCATAGGGCGCCTTATTATACAAGGCAATAGCCCTAAAAGTGGTGGCAGCAGGTGTACGCGCCTAAAAGTGGTGGCAGCGGTCCAGAAGAACTCTACAACTTCTACGAAGAAAAATCAGAATAATGAAGTATCACATAAGAACTCTTCAACGACGACGAAAGCAGCAGATTCTTCAAGCAACTTAGTATCATCGTTTAGTGAATAACTTCAAGAAACAAAGCCGACGTGTCCTTTTTCCTATGGCAACGCAAGCTTCGTCTCTCATTAGAATCATTCAAGAAAACATCGTTATTGAGCGTTTCCGGCACTTCAAGAAACAAACTGAACGCGTCTGCAGCATCGGATCTACAAAAGGGCTCGAATCATCCAAACATCGCGCACGGGGGAAACTCAAGCCAAAAAACCAGGCCATCCGCTAAATAGAGAAGGAGGACCAAGGCCGTGTGTCGTTATCGGAACACCGTGACTTCCCACAAAAGCAAGCTAAGTACAATTTTTTATTCATTTGGAGTAACTTTGAGTGTTTCCTTTACAGGTCGAATTTCGTTATTCCTGTGGCTGAAGTTACGAGACATTCTTAATCTTACTTTTTTACAGAAATTATCTACATCATTGAGATTTCGCTACTGCGAGTCTTTATCTTTGAGTGTCTGTTTCCAGAAGTTCTACTGAAATATCATAATCATATACTATGTTAATTTTATCATTTTGGGTGATTATTAATCCCTTACGTAACAAATCATATTAAACAGTGAATATGCGTTTATGCAGTGGACGTCTGTATTTATACAGATGCATGGATATGGTCGTTAGGCACAGTAGTGATAAGAATACACACAAAAACAAGTGGAACACCCGTACAAATCTAGATAAATTAGAGGTAACACTATTTCGGGTCAAACAATAAAAGCTCCTTTGCAAAGTCCCGATCGCAGTTTTAGCCTTGAGTTTTTTGAGTTATATGCATAAAATATCGAACCTCAATGACTCAACTTAACTTTAAAAATACGGCTGGATTGCAAGGAATAACATGCCTGTAAAAAACTTTCATTAGGCTAAATGCGCTGACCAGGATCCCTCACTATTTCAAATTTTAGCAAAGATTGAAGTAAACAACAGAAAGTACAAACAGTTAATATTGAATGCAGTAGAGATAACTTGTCTTAATAGTAATCGCTCAGTTCCTAATAGTTCGTCATTCATTGCTTTATACGTAACCAGCAACATAATGCTAAAAACACACAATACGTTGCCGATGGTAATAAAGAGAAGGATCCAAATTATTACAAAAAGAAATAAGTAAACAGTAGCCCTTTCAGAATCAAACAAAGCAAACTCGGTTACTGTGTCACCTAGTCAACGGTCAGGGTCGGTCAAATCTGCCGAGTGTAGCAAGCAAAGCACTAAGCGACTTCAGCGGAAAGGGAGAGCAATGTTGGAAAAATTAAAAAGGAATTTCCCTATGCATCACATGACCGTATCAAGTAATCAGAGCAGGTTTTCGTTTTTTTTTTAATACGTAAGTTATTATAAGTAGTGGTGGATAAAGCCCGACTGTATGTGCCGTAAAATTAGAATATCTTGTTTTATTATTCTAGTACACGTAATATCCTGTATTTACGGACTCACCGTCTGTTGTTCGAACTTCCCTAATGAGAAGTCCGGATAAGCGAGCGCTTACAGATACCTCTATAGTTATAAAAAACATTGATCTGTATCCAGTGTAATTGTAAGATCCATCTAGGGGTATACAAAATATTATCTTACATCCTGCAAAATAAGGCGTGTTTATCAAAGGAAAATCCTATAAACCTTCAAACATATTAAAATCAGTTTGAACACAAAAAAAAAAAAAAAAAAAAAAAAAAGAATTAATCAAATAATAACTTATATAAATGAACTATACATTTATCTCATAAATCGTAACATTGTTCAAATGACCCAACAGAATTCTCCCACAACCGCAGTCGTAGTTTGCACGCAAAATCTAGAGAAACATGCACCCTCGAATGTCTTAGTGCGTGTAAAAAGACCTTGCTGGGAAATGAAATTTTAATCCTTCTCGACACTCTGAAATATAACGATTTCCGCGAACAAAGCCCTAGACACGGTTGACTCGCAGCAACAAATTAAATATAGTGATCCACAAAACCTATACATATAAATATCGCATTTTTTTATTGTTGCTAATTTTTAATCCCGCCCAACCAGTCGTAGATGAATCTCTCTGATAATCTATCTAAAGTAATATCCGTAAAGTCATTCAAGCAGAGGTGATTCAGCAGAAATTTTTTTTCTTTTACCTGAATACCAGGAAGTTTCTCCACTAGCGAGTGATCTCTGGGAGAAAAACGGATGTCATTGAAAACAAAATACGGTCTAAGGACAAACATAAAGCTATATACGTACCTTCGTGTAGAACCCCAATGAAATTTCAAAATACGTAGAGATAAATGACGAAGTTGAAAAATGTTAGTAATAGGAGTCATTAGGAAATCAAATAAGCCCATATAATTTTTCCCTCAAACGTCATGCCATAAAAGATCGGACTTGGCGTATCTGCGTAGATTTCTGTCGCTTAAACAAGGAAACGACTCCCGATAGTTTTCAGTGCCATGTACCGACGACATCTTATCTCTGTTAGGTTAAAATAAATTTTTCACCAGCTTGGACTTACTTAAAAGCTTTTCCCAGATACCATTACCTAAGTTATTGTACCTCATACACCGTTTTCAGCACACTCAGGGGACATTATCAATTTTTACGTATGCCTCCGGCTTACGTTGCGCCCCAATTACAATATAGTGTTTGGAGACTTTTAGGGGATACCCTACATGCTTATATGGTTGGTCTTATAATCTTTTCTAATACCTTAGAAGTACATTCACATAAACTAGAGCTAGTGCTACAGAGACAAAGACAAATAATCTCAGAGTAAAATATCTAAATGTGAGTTTAGATATTTTACTCTGAAAGTAAATATGCAGTAATAGGCAAGGAAGGGCTAGGTATCTTTAACTCACTAGTACATTTTAAGTTCATAATCTATGGCTATCCTGATAAAGTCCTTACTGAACATGAGTCCTTTACCGAGTTTTTCAAAGGCTTTAATCACAGTCCAAAAGGAACTCGGTGACAAATGATCATTCAGGTCTTTGGAGCCAAGATAAGATATCTACCTGGGAAAGCAATTATCATAGCTGACGCATTATCCCGCAATCCCGCACCATACTGCAAAGAACCATTAATTAGACTAAAAAATATAGAAACATCCGTGCCTATTGTTAAAACCGTATCTAAACAAGAAAATTCCTTAACCCAAGAGATCGCGAGCATTGAATATCTGGGTTGGAGCGCAGAACTGTTACAAACTGAACAAAGCAAGTGTCAACAGCGATAAGCAAAACAATAAACACCAAACAATAAACACTTCGAACGGAAACAGGGTCAGCAGCTAAGCAAAAACAATAAACACTTCGAAAGGAAACAGGGTCAGCGCTAAGCAAAAACAATAAACACTTCGAGCAGAAACCCTAAAGCAAAAGTATATTTAAAGTATGTGTATCATAATTATGTAATCAAATGTAGTATTATATGTAGGTCCGTGACGAGGAAAACCCGAAGAACACAGCAGATGACTAACGACCAGGTATTAGTAATAATCTCTTTCATACCAATCGTCATAAACTGGTTGCATTCCGTCATCCAGTGGTTCCCTATTATGTCACAGAAAGCCAAATCACTGTTTTACTGGCCTACGATGCTTACAGATATAAAAAGCACATAACTAATTGTAACACGTGTCATGAAAATAAGGAATACACTAAGACACCTGTCAGTTTAAGAGCCTATCCTGTGCCAAATCAATCCTTGAAAGAATATACTTAGAATTATTAACAGAATTACGAGTCTGACAGAGGGAATAAACACTTTTTAGTGTTAATAGTTCCTTGACACGTTATATAGAATTAATAGCACTAAAAACAAACACCGCAATTGAGTGCGTTAGGAATATTTATGAGTGCTAAATCAGTAAACATGGAATTCAACACATGATAATCTGACTCGGGTGGTGTAAATCAATAATCTCCTTAACTCGTGTGAATTCCTTTCCATTAAGAAAACCAACAATAATATTTTTATCACCCAGAGTCAATCGGTTTGGTAGAATAACGGATAATTAAATAGGAAGTGTCAATGTCTTACGAGTTACGACTCGTGATATTGGATCCGAACTGGATTATAGCGGTTCTCGCGGTTTTAAATACCTTTATCATTTATATCTTGTATCTATAGAATTGATGCCGCAAGTAGCCTTATACGGTACGCCTTTTAAAACCTACCGCTAGAAACACTTTTACACAATTCAAGCCAAGCCAACTATTAATTTATCAAATATATATAAAAAAATATATAAATAAAGTAAATATAAAAAACTAAAATAAATATGGATACAAGTGGAGTCAATATAATACACTCCGTAAGAAGTCGGAAGGGTTACAAATTATAACAAAAAAGGAATCATGATAAAATCAATAAGCAAAACGTAACCATAGGTTAATTAAATATCCAAATATATATGCGTAAAGATTTGAACTCTAACTTAACGCTTTAGTAATGACAAATAAGCTAAAAGTTCAAACACATATCAAAACCTACTGACATATTGTCTGTCCCGGTGATTTATATTCGTAGTCAATGAAAAAAAAAAATAAATAAAAAATAATAATAATAATAATAAATAAATAAATAAAATAAAATAAAAGAGATTTTAAAGTCAGGAAGTCTAGAAGTGAAAATGTTATCTATAGAATAATCCTATAGGAATCTTATACAGGGCTAATAATATATATAGAATTTGTATGGAAACCTTTTTCATTAGTTTGAATAAGGAATATTTAATTTAACATAATTACAATCATGCAGATTTCCAACATGAAACTAATATATTGTTCAATTTTGGTAGTTTTTTTTTTTCAGACATTCTTCTCGTGTGGGTCGAGTATTAAAGAAAAAAAAAAAAAATCTATCCTAAAGTCGTATTTATTACAGCAAGTAACGTAACTCTTAGCTGGCCGAGAGCAATCTCCTGCCAAGTGACGACGTCATCATTGCCGTATCAGCATTTGTTCCTTTTAACCTCAATAATCTGCTTACACAGGCTTCATCTGTGTGTCGTCTCCACTTGCGAAGCAGATGATTGACTGGAGAAAGGAATGCTTAGCTCATGAACTTCACATGTGGTTCATAGGTCACATGACATACCACATAACATATTCTTATCCGTGTGTGCAATGCAATTAGTTAAGGACTTGCAATCATTTTAAAATTAATGAACAAAATAAGCAAATAGAATTTCTATAACAACAAAATGAATTAATTTTTCTGAACCTCATAGACATTTAGAAGTATCAAGTCATGGATATGAAATATTTACTTGCAACATTAACCTATTACAATTCAAGTAAAACATTCATGGGAAAATGTCACATTTTCTTGAAAAACCCAAAGTTTATATAGAAATTAGTTACATAGTGGGTTTTTCCGTTGCATCTCCTACCTATTAATAAAGTTTTTAAAATTAACCTCAGAGGATGTGCGCAAGAAAATTGAATATGAAACTTTTGTTAGGGGCACATAGGATCAGATTTTATCACAACTTAATTTCAGTTAGCATAGAGAAATACAGAATCATGATTATTATTCTCTTTGACTCTTATGTTGCCTGGAAATCTTACAAATAGCTCCGTTTTCCACTTCTTTGTCTAGTAACTTACTACCAGTAATATCAAATTTTCTTTGGGATTCGTAATGATATCTGTTTATTTTTTATAATTACGGATATTTTTACAGTCCTCATAGACCTGGATAGGTTCACTCATTATTAATGCCATGGATAAAAAAGTTTGTACAGCTCTCTTTTGAATTCCAAAATATCAGCGAATTCATGTGGGTTAAGTCTGGTCTTAATGGCTTTCTCCCCCCCTTGTATTTGGATGTCGTCTGAATTTACTTTGCCCTTGTGACAAATATAATTTCACTTGCAGGCTGATTAATGGAACCTGGTTACAGTATCCTGCAGTACGAGAGTTTCGCATCGCAACTTCAAAAAATCGTTCGTTGCTGCGGACGACGGCAGTCGAGTAACAACCGCCTACAATGTGAAAGGAATAAGCACCATCATGGACTTCTTCGACCGACACCGTATCCCGTCGTTAATCTCGTTTTAATGCGGAACGCTCCGGCGGCTGTCGGAAATCGACTACAAAAGGGACATACTTCCGACAATTACGACCTGAAGGATATTCAACTCTACTTTGCTGGAGAAGGACTCGTGCTGTGGATGATTTTATTCATCGCGAACGTAATCGTGTGGCTTAGGATGCAGAGAATAAGTATGAGGCCGAAATAGAACGTTGGACCCCGCCAGACAATTTTCCCCTTGTTTTAACCATTGAAATTGGCCATTTCATTTGGCTATAGGTGGTTGTCTGGAACTGTGTAATGGACGAAAAGTTGTTCGAACACTAGTTAAATGTGAAGTAGTATAACCTCGGTCAGTATCCTATATATAAAGTACATGTATCCTATATATAAATGATCATAAATAACAGAGTCGAAATATATCTTTGCGTGTACGCAATAGGAATCTATTATATAAATGATCATAAATAACAGAATCTAAATATATCTTTGCGTGTACGCAATGGGAATCTATTTAAAATGCACATATATTAATCATAATTACATGAATCCATATACATATGTATAAAAACACTCAGGTAGCCTATAATTAATCTGTTACCTTTTATCTTACCAATATCTGCAGTTATATATGAGTTAGTATATGGATTAATGAATCAGATATATAACAATCAGCATAAACATTAATAATTTTTATCAATTCATATATGAAATTTTTATCAGTTAAAATATGATTTTTATCATGTTAATCTTCATTCTATGCGATTATCAGAGTACATTAGTATTTTCTGTAGCATATGTATCTTAATGAGATGAAGTGAAAAACTGTATCAGTATATATCACGTGATCACTATTATTTACGAATATCATATGCATATTATGTCTAATATTTATTACTTGAATCTGTATTTGTGTACACCATGAATTTTTTTTACTTATAAGTAATTCCTATTATCTATATATATTCACATAGTGTCTGTATCACACTCCTATAAGTCAACTGCAAGTCAAGTTTGAGTAATATTCAGTGGTTGGTTTTGGTAGCTGACCGAGCTAATGTAAGTGTTTACATAATAAAAATATGGAATGTTAGTCCATATATATAAAAGACTAAAACTAAAGAGGTCAACCAGATTGCTTGCAGGAATGTGATCAGACTAGAGACGCTAAAGATGACGTATACAATAAAAGTAGGCTAAGATAACATGCCGTCACTTGTGTTCATTCAATTGTTTATAAACTTTAGTCCAAGCTTCCTGCTTGAGACAAACACCGTGACCTATAGCTCAAGCGGCCTACGTGATTAGTAACTGTATCTGATTGTGTGTTCGTATGTAACTATGTCATCTGATTGTATGTTCATATGTTCGAGCTACAGTCTGTTCCTTTATGACTTGTAACCGAGATGTAGAACAGGCAGAATAGAGTTAGCTATTGTCATTAGAAGACCTGTACCTCTTTACCTAAGCTTTATCATGTAGAGAGAATAGAATTAGCCATCATCATTAGCAGAAGCGATCAAGCTATCGACATTAGAAGACTTGTACAATCCTACTTGATCTTCACCATGTAAATTCAGAGAATATAAGTATTTTTGTACTTCGTGGTTTCTACTAGATCCTCACATCATTGCCGAATCATCATGAGTTTAACACATCGTCGTCATAACCAAAGAAGATAATACCGACTTCGTAAGTGATCTACAAACCCCAAGACACTCCCATGAATATGGAAGTGCAATACCAACCGACTTAGCGTAAGATTATCGCAAGTCTAACATTACCTCATAGGGCGCCTTATTATACAAGGCAATAGCCCTAAAACATATACTATAAAAATATGATAAACGAAAAAGATACAGATGTGGTTTACCCAGACTTTGCAAAAGCTTTTGACAAGGTAGATCATAATATATTAGCAAAGAAAATTAGAAAACATAATATAGTGGCCAAAGTAGGAAGATGGTTAAAAGAATTTTTACCCAACACAAAACAGATAGTGATTGCAAACGATGAGAAATCGGATGAAGCTAAGGTGTGCCACAAGGTACGGTGTTAGCTGCATTGCTGTTTGTTATTATGATTGCAGACATAGACAGTAATGTTAAGGACTCGGTAGTGAGAAGTTTCGCCGATGACACAAGAATTAAAGAAATTACTACTGATGAAGATAGGAACTCGCTACAAAGAGACCTAAACAAAATGTATTAATGGGCAGAGGTAAATAGGATGATATTTAACTCTGATAAATTTGAATCAATAAAGTATGGAGATAAAGAAGGAATGCTATATTCATATAGAGGACCTAATAACAAGACAATCACAAATAAGTAAGCAGTTAAAGACCTTGGTGTGATTTTGAATAGGAGTATGTTATGCAATGATCAAATAGCAATACTATTGCATGGGAACAGATAGAAGGAATTACCGAAAACATCATGGAGCTAAAAATATCAGAAAGAGCAAGCACAGGTAGATTAATAGTGCCCAAAACTATACCAGGAAAACTAAGGAAAGCACACATGACATTAATCCACTATGCACCAGCATCGATAATGCAGCGTCTATTCAATTCATTGCTAGCTCTTCTGAGGAACATATCAGCAGTGAGCGTAGATGCGTTTAAAAATAAGCTCGACAAATATCTAAGCTACATCCCAAACCATCCAAGATTGGAAGATGCATTAGAGGTGCCTCACACTGAGGGACCTGGGGCAACCCGAACAAGCTGTAAGGTCTGTAAGGTAAGGTCTCTCTCTCTCTCTTTCTACCCTCCCCGTGTTTTTTCCTCTTTCTTCTCCCTAACACCCCGTCTACTCTCTCTCACTTCCTCTCCCTCTCATTCTCTCTGTCAACCATCTTCTCAAACGCCACCCTCTATGATGTCATTGATGTTTACCCTATAGTAATCTTTTCCAAATGATGTCATATGTATACAGAAATTATGTATGATAGATTTGTAAAGTAACTAAGTGTACGGGAATAACCAGGACCGGTACGGGCAGAACCAGGTCCGTTTCAGGGAATCCTTTCTCACCCCACGCAGGGGGGCAGGTAGGACGAAACCCCATTTTTTATAAAAACACGCGCGTATTCGAATGCATTGTTGTGTCAAAATTTCAAAGCAATCGGTGAAGAACTTTCGGAGACTTAAGATTTTGAACAATTGAACATT
Source organism: Macrobrachium nipponense (assembly GCF_015104395.2). Classification (NCBI taxonomy): domain Eukaryota; kingdom Metazoa; phylum Arthropoda; class Malacostraca; order Decapoda; family Palaemonidae; genus Macrobrachium; species Macrobrachium nipponense. The sequence continues at coordinate 46,157,962 of NC_087215.1, read as the reverse complement.
TACATTTTTACTTATATAGATAAAGCACAATCTAATAGAAAGGCACATGAATATTGTTAGAGAAATAACATGACAAAATATTAATTTATTTACTTATAAATACTATGTGCTGAAGTCTGCAGACACATATATATCTATATAAAAGAAATGTAGATGCTCGTTTGTTCCAAATCTTTTTGTTTACCTTGTAACTTTCTTTTCAACTGTATCTCATTTGTGCATCGACTATGTCTCATAAAAGAACGAAAGCGCTCGGCTACGAATTTCTGCCTATTATTTTTCCTGCAGTATTCGCTTATACTTACATATGTATATTTATATAGTATATATTATATATATAGATATAATATTTTTATATATTTATTATATATATATATAATTTTTACAGAATCTGGATTACACTGATGCAATTTTCATTATAGATATTAATTAGTGTCACAAATGGAGACGGTATTTTCTGTATAATATCATTAATTATCCTTTAGTATTTCAAGAAATACATGTCTACTAAAAATTCCAAATCAGTAGTTTATATTTTGCTAGATGACACCAAATTTATCAACGTAACTCATTGAAAGTTATGTTCCTTGATATTCTTACCACTAAATAATAATAATAATAATAATAATAATATCCTTTATTTCAGCTCAGAGCCATACACATGGAATATACAAAATACAGACAGTAACATACACTATCTAGATACATGAGGCAACATGATAAAAAAAAAGTTGAGGTAGCATAAAAGATAGTAATCATAATACTTGCAATAACAGTAATGATATTGGTGAAAACAAAATGCCCTGAGAGTTATAACAGTCAGTGCACAGATTATATAACTTAAATTTCAACTAGAGACCTTAGGTGGTTACAGTAGTCAGGTCCAGAGGGCTAAATACGAAAATTGAACGTAGAAAAACTTTAACTTGATAGTATTCACAGTAATAATGAAAACGTAAAATATCAGCAATAAATATAATAATGATGACAGAATCTGCAGAATACATCATACAGAGATTAGGTCCTTTAGGGGACAAAGGCCTCATTTTCCCATCTTTCCCACAATTTAGATCTTCTTGCTTCACTCCTTAGGATGCTTTGTATGAGCGATTTGCTGCTGTTTCTCACTCCGTTATCAGACTGGACATTGTTCGCCTTACAATGATTTTTAAATTGTCCATTTGATTTTCTATGAACATTTGTGTGGCGGAGTGGTAGCGAGGAGTGTTTGTGAGGCGTCTCAAAATGTCATTGTGCACAACAGTGATACGTCTCATGGTCTCTCGGGTATAGTTCGTCCAGAGGGAACACCCATAGATACAGTAGCAGTACGAGCGGAAGAGCAGCAGTTTCACGTTTCGGTGACAGGAGGCAAACCTCCTTGCAATAATGTTGCCAGTTCCACTTAGTTTACGACGCCTCTGTTCAATGTCTGCCGTATCTTTTAGGTCGTCGGTGATAATGTGACCCAAATACGGAAATTCGTGCACAAATTCCAGCCGATGGTTTCCGAGGAAAAATGTGGTTCTGCAGTATGCTTAAGCGATCTCGGGAGAAGCGAAATGCACTGGGTCTTGGTTTCGTTGTATAGTATACCAAATTCCTCTGCATATTGGCGGCAAGTGTCGATGAGTCGTTGGAGACCTTGCACTGATGGGGAAATCAGAACCATATCGTCGGCGTAACAGAGGTTGTTTATAGTTGTTTCATTGACAGTGCATCCGATTGGGAGTGAGTTCAGTTTGACATTCAAGGCATCTATGTACGTATTAAACAAGTATGGAGAGAGAATGCCCCCTTGCCGAAGCCCGTTTAGGGAGCCGAAAGTGTACGACAATCCGTTATCCCATTTGACACAGAATTTCTGTGTGGAGAACAAGCAACGTAAAATGCCAATTAGATATGGGGGTGTGTGCCTCTTTTTATGCAGCTTCAGGAAGAGCCTCAGGTAGTTTACTCTGTCAAATGCTTTTCTCACATCCACAAAACAAAGGAAAACAGGAGAGGCTGATGCAGGTGTTGGTTGCGTGGTTTGCTTTAAATCCGAACTGGTTGTCAGTGGTGTGTAGAAAGGGGAGAAGTCTCACTAGAAGAACCGACTCAAGCATCTTCGATGCGATCGTTGTGATTGCAATCGAGAGGTAGTTGCCAGGGTCAGCTACATCCTTTAGCTAGTTTTTGATTAATGGTATCAAGTGGACTAAGAGTAGGGAGTCTGAAAGAAACTGGTGAATTATGCACGCACTGGATAGGGCCGCTAGCAGAATGTAAACTATCGGATGGCAGAATTTGAAAGCCTTTGCGGGAAGACCATCACAGCCAGGCGATTTATTATTAGGTAGGCTGTTTATGGCATCGCTGATGTTACCTGGCGTAATACGGTCTGCAAAATGAAATTGAATGTTGTCAGTAAGGAGGTTATCTACATCCCTTCGGGAATCTTGATCATTTATGCAATTCAGGATATTGTTGATGTGATCTCCCATCATACTTGCGATAGCCTCGTCTCCGACTGCTTCCCCTACTCTCTGTGATAGCTTTTTAGTTTTGGGATTTAAGGACTTGATATCTTTCTAAAGACGAGGATAATCACCAGATTCTAAGTTTCTAGACATTAGTATGTATACAGATCTTTAACCAAGTCATTCCTTCCAGGTATATTACGAGAATTACCTTGACGAAATCTATAGGCAGCCCTGCCCGAAGCAAGCATAGCGGAGATTATGTTCGAATAGAATTCATTCAGGTCCCTCCTGTGGTGGTCATTTCTACAATTTGTGTTAGTACAAAGTAAGGCGTCTGCCGGTTGAACTATTGACCGCAACCTGATTTTCGTGGTCGCCCTAAAGTATCTGGTTTTCTGTTGGTTTAAAAAATCCCAGTTTACCGCTGGTGGGCAGTCAGTTAGGGGGTTCACGGTAGGGAGGGCTGCGGTATTGAATGACACCTGTAATGGGATGTGATCGTAGCCCGTTGCAAGATCATAGCGAATATTGCAGGTCGTAATAGAATCATGAAATTGTGGAGATGTGATGCAATGGTCCAGCAGGGAGGTTGTAATTGCGTCTGCTCTATTATGAACATTTTATTTTTTAATCCGTGTAGAACATTTACTTTGAATGATCAACAATGAAAATATATCTAGAAGATAATTGTGTCTCCAGGGAAATCCCTTCATTGTTTTTTAAGTCCCGAACTTCCTGGGATCCAAAATTGGTCTCAAGCTGGAAACACTAATTGTGACCTCACTCAAATTGCTTCACTTCTCATCTCAACCAACTGTACAGACTGGTGAATATTGGCTGTTAGGTATCAGGCTATTGAACCTAGGCTACAATTAATATCAGTTATAATATTATGTCTATGGCTGAAGCTTATATGGGATGACATCGCTGGAGATGACAATTAATTTACCATACTGTCGTCAAATTTTATTGTGTCAGTTTGATCCATGAATAAAGAACGATAATTAGTTCTGCCTCTAGAGAAAAACAGGACTATAAATTTTATGGTGGAAAGAATGGCAAATAACGTCTACAAGTTGGTCAAGTATATTACACAAGTGCAGTGTACAAACTACAGCAGACAGAATTTTTATTTCTACACTAGCTGTACCCGGCCACGCGTTGCTGTGACCTAGTCTGGTTAAATGGAAAAGAAAGAAAAGACAAAGCTCGTTTCTTTTACTCTCTCTTTCTCTCTCCACCCATCAATGTCTCTTTCCATCTTTCTTCTCACTAATACCAACTCTCTCTCTCTCTCCTCCCAAGCAACTGCTCTTCTGTCTCTCTCTCTCTCACTCAATCACTTTTTCCATCTTTCTCCTACCTAACACCCCCTCTACTCTCTCTCTCTCTCTCTTCTCCCAAACAACTGCTCTTCTCTGTCTCTCTCTCTCTCTCTCGCTCCCAAACAACTGCTCTTCTCTGTCTCTGTCTCTCTCTCTCTCTCTCTCTTCCCCCTCCCAAACAACCGTTCTTCTCTGTCTCTCTCTCTCACTCACTTTTTCCATCTTTCTCCTACCTAACACCCCCTATACTCTCTCTCTTCCTCTCCACCCATCACTGTCTCTTTCCCTCTTTCTTCTCACTAATACCAATTCGCTCTCTCTCCTCCCAAACAACTGCTCTTCTCTGTCTCTCTCACTCACTCACTTTTTCCATCTTTCTCTTACCTGACACCCCCTCTACTCTCTCTCTCTTACTTCCTCTCCCTCTCGCTCCTTTCTCTTACTCTTTCCCCTCCCAAACAACCGTTCTTCTGTCTCTGTCTCTCTTTCTGTCACTCACTTTTCCATCTTTCTCCCACCTAACACCCCATCTACTCTCTTCCTCTCTCCAACAATCACTGTCTCTTTCCCTCTTTCTTCTCACTAATACCAACTCTCTCTCTCTCTCTCTCCTCCTCCTCCCAAACACCCACTCTTTCTCTCTCTGTCTTTTTCCTCTTTCTTCTCCCTAACACCCCGTCTACTCTCTCTCAAGCTCTCTGCCAACCCCTTCTCAAACTCCACCCTCTTTGATGTCATTGATGTTTACCCCATGGTATTCTTTTCCAAATGATAAATCATATGCATACATAAATTATGTATGATAAATTTGTAAAGTGCCTAAGTCTACAGGCACAACCAGTTCCGCTTCACAGGCAGATCCAGCTCCGTTTCAGGGAACCCCTTCTACCCTCCACCCCCTCCCGAGGCGGGAGAGGTAGAATGAAACCCCATTATAAAAACACACGTTTATTCGAATGCAATGTTGTGTCAAAATTGCAAAGCAATGGGGTGAAGAACTTTCGGAGATTTAAGATTTTGAACAAACGAACTTTTACATTTTTATTTATATAGATGTAGTACACATTATCCTTGTTACATCCTGCAAATATACCAGCAAAATTAATATTTCTATTTCTGCATACAGTACATATTGTATTTAGTAAATGGTTCATAAATCAATTGACAGTCTTGGCGGACATCCGATAAAACAAGTTTTAAAGAGTATGGGGTTTCCCATTAGATTGTGTGGGTTGCACCATTGTTTTCATAAGAATCATCGTATAGTGATGGCTCCAGGCAGTGCACGTCACAAGCTGATTTGGCAGGTGATAGATGGCATCCTCACCCTTTTTAGTAGGACCACAAAGTAATATAAGGATCATGTCTTGGAATATAAACTCTGTAAAAACTAAAATAGAAAAAAGAGATGTTGAATTATTATTGAATTCTTATGATGTTATCTGTTTAAATGAAATAAAAACGAATTTGCCACTTTCATTTCCGGGTTATGTTTCATACGTAAGTTATAACCGATCAAACAGTATTAGAGGTGGAACTTGTGTGTTTATAAGACAGTATTTGAACAAGCAAGTATTTGACGTTGATGTATCAATCGCAGATCAGATATGGTTCCGATTAAAATGTATACCAGGTGTTTTGCTTGGAGCATGTTATGTCCCTCCTGCCGATTCCGAGTATTTCAGTTATAGCCAATTAAATAAAATCCAAGAAAAGATAAAAACTAGTGAATGTAGTAATGGATGTATTGTAGTGGGTGATATGAATTCCAGGTTAGGGACTTCCATTAGAGAGCTCACAGAACGATTAGGCCTAGTTGATTATTCGTACCCCTTTATACCAGACCCGATACCCACACCCAATGACAATGCTGTAGCTATATTTGGTTTGTGTGTAGAAGAACAGTTACTTATTGTTAATAATTTAAAAACACCTTATTCTTATTACCAGAGCAGAAAGACCTTTCGAAGAGGGAGAGAATGGATTTCTGAAATTGACACATGTATCGTATCAAAGAAGCTGGTTAAGTTTATCACCGATTTTCATGTAATTGATAATGATTTATTACCATCAGATCATGCTCCTATTTCAATTGTGTTGCAACCTCCTTCCGTCTCTCTTGAGTCGATTAAGTTACGAGCATCAGAGCTGGGCATGCATGGAGCGGAGTATAGTGACATATCAACGACGTGCAATCGACTGACCAAACGGTCAATTCAGTTTCAAAAGATAGACGGTGATGTGTTTCTGACTAAGCTTAGTGGCCACAGAGTAGAGCTAGACAGAGATGAGGATATAGATTTGTCAGCCTTACGCCTTAGCAACACTCTATATGATTGTGCCTCCACTAGTGTATCTCATGAGAATCCTGAAGAAATTTTAATAAATAATGGCCAGAGTAGATGGGATAGATTGTTGGAGGAAAATGACCAGGCTCGGATCTGGGGTGCAATTGATTGGAAAGGTCAAATTATAGAGGACCCAAGTAATTCAGACTCTAAGCCGAGTGATGAGCAATTCAAAGAATATTTTGAGCAAATATTTAACCCTCCTAATGTAGACAGTCTTAATATAGACGATTTTCATTCAGATGTAACTATACCTGTATTGGACGATCCAATTACTCCAGCTGAGGTACAGACTCAGGTAAAAAGGTTAAAGCCCAATAAAGCCAGTGGACCTGACGGTCTACCCCCAGGTTTGTTCAAAATGTTACCGTTTGAGTGGATCATGCTAATTGCTACATTATTTAATAATCTGTTTTTGTCTAGTTCTTACCCATTAAGTTGGATAGCAGCAAAGATGCATACAATATTCAAACGAGGAAGTAGGGCTTCTCCGGGTAATTACAGAGGCATTAATGTAATTAATAGTATAGCTAAGATTTACGAAATGGTCTTATGTGCTCGTCTTAGTCAGTGGTTTAAGCCGTGTAGAGAGCAAGCAGGAAGTCAAGCGGGGAGGGGATGTGTAGAGCAAATAGTAACTCTGAGGCTATTGGTGGACGTAGCTAGGAGGAAGAAATTGAAGCTTTTTGTAACCTTTGTTGATTTTAGAAGAGCTTATGATTGTGTACCTAGACATAAGTTATTTTCTGTGCTAAAACGAATGGGATGTGGGATGACTATGCTTTTAGCATTGGTGGCTGTATATCGTTGCACAAATAGTGTGATTGGTACCTCTCTCCTTGCTGCTACTGTTGGTGTGCGCCAAGGCTCACCTACCTCATGTATTTTATTTGTTTTATATGTAAATGACATGATACAAATGATAAAACGTAATTGCCCTTTGGATGGTTTTCTTGCTTGGTTGCATATTATGGTCATGATGGATGACACTGTCCTCCTATCCACTACAAAGGATGGTATGGAAAACATAAAATAAGGATTTTGTATGAATTTTGTAATTCCTATGGGATGATTATTAATGACAGTAAAACTAAATTTATGGTGATTAATGGTACTAGGGAAGACAAGGAACCCATAATATGTAATTCTGATGTGATTAGTTACTGTAATCAGTACATTTATCTAGGCAGTCCTTTTACGGATGATGGTTCTCCCACAACAGCTATCAAGCAAGCAGCATGCAATCAGTAAAATGTGTCATACTCTGAAATTTATTTCATTTATAAGTAGAAACAATGATGTGCCATTTTTAGTTAAGAAGAAAATTTTTGATGCTGCTATTATGTCAACTATATTATATTCATGTGAGTCATGGCTAAATGGTGATATTAAACCCATCGAAAAGCAATATAAATGGTGTATCAAACAACTTTTGGGGGTCAGAAAAACTACTAATAATGACGTATGTATGGTAGAACTGGGACTTCCGCCGATGAGGGCATTAATCAAATCGAGGCAAAGAAGATTCTTCAAAAAGATGTGGCTTGCAAGGAATAATATGGATGATGACCCTTTATTTCACGCCATGCGAATATTGATGAACTATAATGACTCTGTTTCGAGGTATATACGAAACCTTATCTCTGATAATACTGATGATATTGAGGAAGGAAAATGTGAACTGCAATTAAAGGTCAGAAACTCCAATTCCAATAGGATTGTGTTCTATAAAACTGTTAACCCAGATTTAGTCGTTCATGACATTTATACAAACCAATTAAGACTTAATGAAATAGAACGTGTATCATGGACAAGAATGCGGTTGAGTGCTCATTCATTGGCAGTTGAGACAGGTCGGTGGAACAGAAGAGGTAGGGGCCGTCTGCCGATGGATGAGAGGTTGTGTTCGTGCGGTGAGGTCCAGACAGAGACTCATGTCATAGAAAATTGTCCACTTTCGTTACAGATCAGGCAGACGTATAACGTTACCACAGATTTAGACTTGCTAGTAACCAGAACCGATTATGATGTAGTATGTAAAATTGTACATAAGCTTCTTTCCTTGTATTGAATGTAACACGTTATTATAATGTGTAAAATGTAATTACAGGAACTTGTTGAAGGCGTATGGTTAAATTGGTTTTGTTTTAGTACAATATATGTGTAATAGAAATTCATTTAGTTTGTATAAGAGATTGTACAAAATCTACTGTACTTAATTTTGTAATTTGGACCAAATACTCTTTTGTAAAATTCATATTATTTTGTATTGTGGTCAATAAAAATATCTATCTATCTATCTATCTATCTATCTATCTAATCTCTCCTCTCTATATCTATGGGTACTTGCCACAGGTGATGAGCGCAGAGGACGGGGTCGTGACCAGTAGCGACCACGTAGCCTTCAACGGTTATGTCCATGTGGTCGACAGAGTACTCCACCCGCCCGTGTCCTCCATCGCCAGGGTTCTGTCTAGAGACCCGAATCTGCGGCGATTCACGTCTCTCGTGACGCAGTCCGGCATTGCTCTATGGCGGGAGCTGAGCCTGGAGAAGGGACCCTTCACGCTCTTCGCCGTCCCGGATGACGACATGGACCGCTGGGCATCAGATCTCTTCACTTACTACAGGATAATCAATGACGAGAAGCTTCTCAACAGGGTATGTGGTTTAGAGAGGCGTAGGTCTGGGTACTGGAGTTTTATCTGTAGGCTATGCAAGAATAGGGCTGTGGTCTCTCTCTCTCCTAGAGGCTGTCAGGGCGAAGTGCACAAACCTCTTTGGAAGGTTTGCAAGGGTTTTCCTGAGTTAGTTCTTCATCAAATAACTTCATGTGTCATTTTATAAGTTGGCATGGTAATTATTGACTGGGGTACATCGTTAGCCTTATAACTATTTTAAGTAGTCTGTTAAAACCATATTGCCATTTTCTTATGAATGAGCTTATATTTCGTATCAGTTTAATGGAGATATTGAAGCTTTCACTATCCAAAGACCTGTTAGCATTTGCAGTTCATAAGATTTTATCTCTTTATGTGTATCGTCTCTTATAAGCTAATGTCACCTATTGTACTTTTATGTTCCTCGTGTAAAATGTTACGGCGAAATTTATTACTTTCCACAACTCGTTCGGGTTCAAATTAGCGCGAAAGTTTTTACTGACAAAGAAAACAAAAGCGAGAAAAAAAAAATCCTAATTCAAACCTGTTGCACGGAGGTGCATACAGCAGTTCTCTTTACAAAATATTTCTTCGATGTCTAGGAACGATTTTTAGCTTGGGTATTTGATTCTGATATGGGGAGATTTTTTCAAAATGGCCGCCAAGATGGCCGCCGGACCGAAATCGGTTGTGTCCGAAAATTTTTCTATATCTCGTACTTGAAGGCTTCCTTAAAAAAAATTACACGAGTTCAAAATTGTTCAAAAAGCATTTTTACACTATTATGGCATTTAGATGCATTTATTCATAATCATTTTTGCAATATGGTATAGTGTATGCCAAATAATTTTTTTTTTTTTTTCTGTTTTGCAGTATAAATTTGTCTGTAACTCGAAAATGAGTGTTTCTAGGAAAACATTACAAGAGTTCAAAATTGTTTAGAATACACATCTAAACTTGATGAAGACAATCTTGTATGAGAAAAACTCTTAATTGCAACCAATCTTAGGTTAAATAGCAAAAAATACGAGTTATCTCAATTTAACGTAATGCATTTTGATAAGAACAAAGATAGAAATTAACAAAGAAATAATAGACTTGCTAGTGTTATTATAAACAATTTGATATGACATACAAGTAAAAAACCTAAAAAACCAGAAAAAGATAAACAGCTTATGCAAAGTATATGAAAAGTATTCATTGCAAGATTATACATTGCATGTAATGATGTGTGCTGTACAAGTAATATATAATATAATATATATAATATAATATACTATATATAATATATATATATAATATCATAGTATATATATATATATATATATATATATATATATATATATATATATATATATATATAATATATACATATATATATATATATATATATATATATATATATATATATGATATATATATTAATATATAGACATAATATAGATTATACATATATGTATGTAGTATGTATGTCTATATATATTCATGCAGAAATCGTGTAGAAAATTTACTAATAGCATAATCGGACACAGATGCTTTTGTGTGTGCTGGTCATTATTATCACAGTTTTCAAAGGAAAAGGCTTAAAAAGACTTTGAACCCTTTCTGGAAAAGGACAAACAACGAGATACATTCCACTGCATGACATACGTGAAATAGTAGAAAAGCAAATTACTGAAATCTTACCTGCCATTCATTCACTTAGCGGCTGTGACACTACGAGTCAAGTCATAGGAATCATGCAACTCTTGCGAGAGGTCTCAAGACTGTGCTTACCTTTTATTTTTGTGAAATTTCAAGTAAATGCAGAAATGATAGTGACGTATAAAGAACTCAGTGTGGTAGGATGGAATATTTTCCATCTCATATTTGTCTAATTAGGTTACATATACATGCATACATACATACATACATATATATATATATATATATATATATATATATATATATATATATATATATATATATAGTGACGAAGTGCCAAGTATCTGGTTACTACACTTACCAATCATAAGATAATTACCTCACAACAGCCAGACACCTGAACCTTCATCACAGATAAAATACGACTGAATACTCTACATAGAGGCAACAGTGCTCCCTTAAACAACTTATCAATATTGCAGGAAATCAGACTGAATTCATTAAAACAGGTGTGAGGTAATCTTATATGTAATTAAATTAATTAAAGGGCATCACTCCATCGACAACTTTGAAAGTCTAAGTATTAGTAGTACAAAAATTACCACTCATCGAACATCGGGTTGTAAATACCATCGTTTTAGAATAGATGGGGGGGGGGGTTCCCCCCATGGGGGAGGGAGGGACCGATGGAGGGAGGCGATGATCCTTACCATCGCTAGACAAGAAGTATATTTTTACCATTTGGTAGAAACATTGCATAGTCTAGTGATGTTAGGAACTTCTAAGGATAATAAACCAAACACGAGAGAAATATATATATTATATAATATATAATATATATATATATATATATATATATATATATATAGATATATATATAATATATAAATAAATATATATATATATACACCTGAGACGATTCGCGTGGGTCATAAATTCTCTCTTCATAAAAGACCCCCTGTGGTGCTAACGGAGACTTTTTACCCCTTTCCATTTACCAGGTGTATGTATTGAAGGTTAGCGTTTACCATTGTACACCATTACACCTGGTAATTGGAAAGGGTAAAAAGTCTTCGTTAGCACCATGGTGGGTCTCTTATAAAGTGATACTTCGAGAATTTATGATCCACGCGAGCCGTCTCAAGTGTAAGGATGCTTGCGTAAAAGCTTGGGAAAAAGGGCGGGGCACGAATACTTCAAGAGGCTGGCTGCTACATACAAAGACATTGAGTGGGTGACAATAAGATGACAATGGGATGAGCATTAATGGTTAGCGTTTACCATTGTACATACATACACCTGGTAAATGGAACAGGTAGAACGTCTCCGTCAGCACCACGGGGAGTCTGTTATAAAGTGACACTTCGAGAATTGATGACCCATGCGAATCGACTCGGTTGTAAGGATGCTACCGTAAAAGCTTGGCAAAAGAGAGAGACACGATGCTGGAGAAATATCTCAATAGGCTCATTGCTACGTACAAAGACATCGAGCGGATGACAATAAGAAGACGGCAATGGAAAGCTGCTGGAAGGGTTTCGGGAGTTAACAGTGTCATCTGTGCACGCATACGACACCTACCACATGCATATATATATTATATATATATATATATATATATATATATATATAAGCATATATATATATAAGCATATATATCAGATATATATATATTGCATATATATATATATATATATATATATATGCATAATATATATATATATATATTATATATATATATATATATATATATGCTATATATATATATATATATATATATATATATATATGCAATATATATATATATATATATATGCATATATATATATATATATATATATATATATAGTATATACTATATATATATATATATATATATATATATAAGCATAAAGTGGTATATATATATATATATATATATATATATATATATATATATATATATATATATATATATATTATAAGCATAAAGTGGTATAGAAGTAGAATGGTGGTTTTGGTGAAACTATTTCATTTTTTACACATTGCAAATTTTTATGTTCTATGTTTATTTCTTTTTGAGGTGATTTTTTTGTGCATTTATCCATCTTTCTTATTGAAGTGTGTTTTGTTTATATTCTGTGTTATTATTGCTTTTTTTAGTGTTTTTTTGCAATTTTCCTATTTTCCATATTTTTCTGTTTCATTCTACATTTACAGTTTGATTAACTAATTGTTTTCATTAATCAATCATTGCATATTTAATTAAGTTTACCACTTGTGAATTACTTTGCATTTACTTATAATTCTTTTCAAGTTTTATTGCTGTTTTGCACTTGTGAATTGATTTCCAAATTTTTGGTAATACCTAACACTTTTGAATTTCAATTGCATTAATTAGTTTTCTTGTATATATATATATATATATATATATATATATATATATATATATATATATATACACTTACACAATTGTTTTGTGCATTAATACAATTACTACAGCAGAGTCTAGCTGCCTTTACAACTAAGCCCGCCAACTGATTACGTCACGACCATTCCTTGAAGCTGATTGGTTGGAAATAGTTTCGCAAAGTTTGTTAATCTGTGGTTCTTTTCATCTTCATTTATTTTGCAGTGGTTGTTTTGCCGAACTAAAATATGTTGTGCTGATTATGATATAATCCAAGAGGAGGTGAAAGACAATTCTTTTACAGCTCTGAAGTTCATAACCACCCGACAGCCAGGAACTTGGGAACGTGAGGTCTTCTAAGTACAAAGACAGTCTTTTACAAGAATGCAAATAAGACCATTTGCATTTAAGTACTAAAAAAAATAGACTACTAAAATATTTGACATGTGTTATACGTTCCAATACTTACATTAGTTATGCGGTTCTCTTTTAATTTTCCCTTTTAATTTTACAAAAAAATAATTTTCACCTTCCGATCACTTCCGTCTTCGCCATGAAGACCTGCTTTGCGGCACAATAATACCATTTTAGCCGAGAACAGCTTCTTCGTCGAAGATGCCAGTTTGAAAATACGGCCCTCGGTGTCACAGCCGCTAAGTGAATGAATGGCTGGTAGGATTTCAATAGTTTGCTTTTCGGCTATTTCACATATATCATGCAGTGGAATGTATCTTGTTGTTTGTCCTTTTCCAGAGAGGGTCCAAAGTCTTTTTTAAGCCATTTCCTTTGAAAACTCTTTGATAATAGTGACCAGCACACACAAAGACATATGTATCCGATGATGCTATTAGGAGATTTTCTACAGGGGTAGCCATAACTGCAGGATTAACATGAATGAACAGTCTTCTATCTGCTTCCTCAAGGGCAGAACTTACTGAGGCACTTTAGTTACTTGGCCATCCTGTTATTTGATTGTTTTTCCCTCAACCACATCACTCAAATACAAAGTTATAGTATGCAATCTGTCTTTATGCTAAATAGTGTAGACTTTGAAGAATTTCTGAAGCCGATTTTTATTACCGATTGATGCCCAAAGGTACCCATGTCTTCAGGCTCGAAATAGTCATATCGGCAGGATCTGTTTTCATACGTCTGAGTCTTTTATTTTTTCAGCTGTAATTAATACTGTTCTCATAATACATGTCAAATACTACGTCAATTCTGTCTGCATTCTCTGACAATGACAGTTCTATTAACAGTAATTTCTGCAAATTCATCAAAGGTTTTCAAAGATTTTGTAGCAGCTGCAGCAATCGTACGTTGGGCACGGAGCATAAAATCAAAGACTAAGCAAGTGTGAATGGAGGACTCTGGATGGGTTGATCTTGCATATTCATCCTTTTGCTGTGATAGCACATCAATAAACCTTGATCCATCCATGCCTACGCTGCTTAAATTCCTCTTTCCGTGTTGAACTATAAAACGCCCTCTCACAAAAGAATGAACGACACTGGAATGTTTTTCTTCAAGTTTCAAGCAATCTCCATAGTAAACAGAGCCCCATCTTGCAAAATTTACCTTTCCATAATAAAAGAATAATGGCAGTGCTCTCTGAAAAGCAGGTGTATGGAACCTCCAGATTCCTTCCCTGTCGGTTCGGTTCTTATGATATCTCTCGGCGTTGGCACGAGTTCATATAAAAAAACTGCTCCAATAACAAAAGACTTTTGACTTCTCTGCTCCTTTCCTCAGAAACATCATTAAGTCTATATGTAAAATATTGCAAAAGATGGTGCACCTTTTCTTGCACTGTAATACTTCTTTTCTACACAGAAATCTTCAAGGTCCTTAAGCTGTGTAAAAAGTAACTGATATTTTTCATATTCTGTGTTGGTAAAAACTTAAAAATTGTTTTCGTTGCATAACTTCTGCAATCATAGCCATACCTCGAACTTCTCTTGAATATTGATTGCCTTTTAGTAATTTCTCGACCACCTTTGGACAGAATACTTCGGATTCTATTAGTGCTTCTGCAATGACACTGTTCTCCTATGATTATTTTTGTGGCGTGAAAGGAGCCTAAACCAAGAAAAATAATTTCAAATTGAGAGGATTCAAAAAGTAAATGGGTTTAGAAATGACAAAGCTTAATGTAATAATGTATTTTGAACAATTTTGAACTCGTGTAATTTTTTCTAGAAGCACTCGTTTGTGAGATACAGACGAATTTTCCTTCAAAAACACAGGAAAAATTATTTTTGGCATAATTTTTACTAACATCACACCAAATAGTATCGTTAAAGAATTTAGAAATGCAACAATATGGTGTAAAACTGTATTCTAAACACTGTATTTTTTTCAGGAAGCCCTCAATTACGTGATAGACAAATTTTCGGACACAACCGATTTCTGTCCGCCGGCCGTCTTGGCGACTATCTTGGAAAAAATCTCCCCATATCAGAATCGCGTACCAGAGCCAAAAATCATTCCTAGACATCAAAGAAACATTTGCGAAGAGAACTGCTGTATGCACCTCCGTGCAACAGTCACCACCTGTGCAGCTTCTAGACCAGGGCAGTCCAACCCCATGCCCGTGGGCCAAAAGTGGCCCGTTTGATTTTGAAAGTGGCCCGCGAGAGAAAAATAGTCATAGAGATGTGTGTAAATTGTCAGCTGTATGCTTCAAGAAGAATTAATTGAAATGAAAACTAATTATGCCCACCAAGATGTGAAATTCGCCTTTAGACACAAAATATCCTGCTCACATGATTACCCACACGTTTCTGATTATATGTCAAAACTATTGTCAATGTTTGGTTCAACTTGGCTCTGTGAGAGCACATTTTCATTCATGAAGTTATTAAAGTCAACATTATGATCTCAATTAGTGACGTAAATCTTGAGTCCGAATTAAGAAGTGCTCTCACTTATTTCCACCCTGAATTTTTTTAAAATAATAAAATCAAGCTATTATCAGCATTTCCACTAAATTTTCGTTTGCTTGAATTCTTGAATTAAATAGACTCTTGTTTGCCCTCTTTAAAATATATTTCTTTGAATTCCTCTGAAATAAGTCCTTGTCATTTTCGTATTGATAATTTCTAAGTATATATATATATATAAATATATATATATATATATATGGTATATGTATATATCTATGTATATGTAATAATATATGTATATATATATATATATATATATATATATATATATATATATATATATATATATATACACACACACACACACACACAGGTGGCCCGCATGCCTTTTTGTTTTTTCATGAGTGGCCCTCAGACTAAACAACTTGGACGGCCCTGTTCTAGACTATTATGATTCATTTCCTAGTCGGGTTGTTATTACGTCTTAATTTATTCAATTAGTTGGATAACTAAGTTATCCAAGATAACAGCACTTTTAACCAAGCTAAAAATTGTCAAAATAGACATTGCAGTGCATGCTACGCTTTCAGTGTTTGATTTTGTGAGATAACTTTACGTTCTGTCTATGTGGAGAGAAGAGTGTTGCCATTTTATCACAGATTCGTTGCCCAGACGTTGCGGGTTGATGACAAGATCGTCAAGGGCTAAGCACCAGCTACACAGTATGGGGCTGAACAGACAATACCGACAATTTTCACAATATTATTACAAAAATAAACTATTAAAAAAAAAAACAATCCCCACATATTACAATGATTTACAAGTTCAAAGAGATATATATATATAAGACTAAATAGTTATTATAACTAGGATTCAGCCGCCATGCGGTTGGGTGACAAAAATGTAAGTCCCTGAAGGGAAAAATCTTCACAAAAACAGAAAATACTATGATTAATTCCTTCGCAAAAGACCCCAATATAATAACTGACACATCTAAAGTGATAATGACCTACGCAATTCAAATACGAGACGGATGCACCACGATAAATCTAATTCAAGCACATATCTTACAACTATTAACCAGCTCGATCAGAGGAGAGAGTTGCAATCACCATACCTCACTAAGTCACGCCCTGGGGAAGAATGTCTCTCTGAGGCGATATTGGCCCTTGGTGGCGCCAAAACTCGGATTCGTTTATTGCGCAAGTACGTTATTACTATGAATTGAAAATGATAAGAATATATTGCAATCAAGGGTCGATTGAAGTTTCATTAATTAAATTAAATTTCAAGGCATTCTCCAGGATTCGCTGTAATTTCGGCGTTTTCACATTGGGCAATTCTTTTGTTTCTTATACTGAATTCATCGGATAAATGTTGATTCATTATTTACAGAAAGGTAATTTTTTGTTAGTTTAATTCATCCTTTCTCCTCTGATCAATTTGGTTCACCGCAAACTCTTAGTTGCATTCGCTATTTTCGTTACTCACGTAGCCACATTACCAACCCATTGACGTTCTTCTTCCTAAATAACCTGACGTTGTGGAAGGTTTGTCGCTAAAAAGGGGATCCTACCTTTTTCGCGACAAAGAGGGTCAACATATTTGCACAAATGAATCATTTTCAACTATAAAATAGTTTTCAATAATGGCAGTGGCCTACCATACTGTGACAAATATCTGAAGTGGATTATAGTCTAGGGGTGTGGGAGAGCAGTTGGGTGGGCCGGGGTGCCCTTTCCACCATGAAGGAAATGGCAGACCTTTCTCCTGTCTGTTTAATGTAGGAAGTTTACGAGAGTAAAGAAAGGCGTAAGCCAGCAGAGAACTCTTAGCTTTGTTGACACTTACCCTGGTTTCTATGCTTTGCAGAGTCTGAGCGCCCATATCCTCGACGACTTCGTGATGCCGCGGGCATTGGAGGAAGGCTCCCACTCCGTCTTGCGCCCAAGGCTAAAGCGACCGAGTCATCATCGCTACCCGCTGCGCCTGACGGTCTCTGAAGGGCGTCTGTCTCTCCGACATGCCTCCATCAGCAAGAACTTCGTCTTGTGCACCAACGGCATCATCCTCTTCATCGACACCTTGCTCCTTCCCTGACCGCCTTTTGTTTTGTACCGAATTTTCGTGCGAGCGTGTCTTGCGCCGCCTTTTAAGACACTAATAGCCTGTATAAAATATTTTTCCCTAAGTTGCGATGATTGTATTTTGATAGAAAGTCTGACGGAAGATGATGAGACGCCGGAAAACACGCTCGTTTAGGAACGAGATCTCAGTCAAGATCCTTTTTAGTCAAAAGGTGTGTTTTAAAAGGATTGGAACTGATTATATCGATTCTTTTCGGTTTTTTCTATCGTCTATTGCTCAAGAATTGTAGGTACAATATCGGACGGGAACAGAATTTCATTTCTACACAAACAAACAAGTGTTGTTAGCTATCAAGCCTAAAATTTACTCAGATGCTTAGATTTCATCTATCCTGTCTCGACGAATTTCTAAGAATTTACACTGAGGAAGTGAAAGAATACTGACAGTGTATCTACCTACTGTCAATAGTCTTCCACTTTCGCCGTGTAAATTTTTATAAAGTCATGGAGAGGATATTGAATCCTGTAATTCAAAGTAACCGATGTTTCCTAAGCTTAAAATTTTGGAGATATATATATATATATATAATATATATATATATATATATATATATATATATATATATATATATGCTTAAAAAATCACAGTAGATGAACGTGACTTCATAAATAAGCGAATTCCACAGGAAAATGGTAGTCAGAAATCGAAGCGCTTTCGTCTTTACTAAGACATTGTCAAGGAGCGAATGAAATACAATTGTAGAGAAAGGTCTCAGGTACACAACAAGATCAAGAATACCAGATGGTTAATTGTCAAAAGGGTAACAATTAAAAGAGATAATCCAGGATTATCGGATATCACACAGTCACAAACCTAAACAGATTGACCCTAACTGAAATTACAAAGTTTCTTTACAGTCCAAAACATGTAAAAACTGAATATATTAATTTTGTTGCTTATATTTATCTACAACTTTTTTCATTTTGAAAGCATCAAGTTTAAATAAAGCAAGGGTATTTAAGTTTCATTGCAATATCATAAATAGTTTTAATTTCAGCGTCAATAAACTGCGGGCTACAGACACGTAAAGCCCTTTGAAACATCCCAGAAAAAACAGAGAATTTAACATTTTGATGGTGATTGGAGTAGTAATGAACAAAAGAGGCAATGTTAGTTGATTTTCGAAAGACTGAAAAGGTGAAATTTCTATCATTTCTATGGACAGTTACATCAAGAAAATTCAAATTACAATTTCTTTCTTCCTCTACAGTAAATTTTATAGAAGGGACTAAATTATTGAGATTATTAAGGAATTCCTGGAGATTTTCGTGAAATATCTTCTGTATTTGGCCAGTTCACGAAAATCTCCAGGAATTCCTTAATAATCTCAATAATTTAGTCCCTTCTATAAAATTTACTGTAGAGGAAGAAAGAAATTGTAATTTGAATTTTCTTGATGTAACTGTCCATAGAAATGATAGAAATTTCACCTTTTCAGTCTTTCGAAAATCAACTAACATTGCCTCTTTTGTTCATTACTACTCCAATCACCATCAAAATGTTAAATTCTCTGTTTTTCCAAGGATGTTTCTAAGGGCTTTAAGTGTCTGTAGCCCGCAGCTTATTGACGCTGAAATTAAAACTATTTATGATATTGCAATGAAACTTAAATACCCTTGCTTTATTTAAACTTGATGCTTTCATAATGAAAAAAGTTGTAGATAAATATAAGCAACAAAATTAATATATTCAGATTTTACATGTTTTGGACTGTAAAGAAACTTTGTAATTTCAGTTAGGGTCAATCTGTTTAGGTTTGTGACTGTGTGATATCCGATAATCCTGGATTATCTCTTTTAATTGTTACCCTTTTGACAATTAACCATCTGGTATTCTTGATCTTGTTGTGTACCTGAGACCTTTCTCTACAATTGTATTTCATTCGCTCCTTGACAATGTCTTAGTAAAGACGAAAGCGCTTCGATTTCTGACTATCATTTTCTGTGGAATTCGATATATATATATATATATATATATATATATATATATATCTATATATATATATATATATATATATATATATATATATATATATATATATATATATACACATATAAATATATATATATATATATATATATATACATATATAAATATATATATATATATATATATATATATATATATATATATATATATATATATATGTAGCATATGTGTGTGTGTGTGTTCCAGCATAACTCTGAAATGCATTGAGCAATTTCAACCAAACTTGGTAGTAATATACATATGACTTACTATCTTGAAGAGAACACTGAGGGGGTAAGACATCGCTAGCACCAGAGGGCAACAAAGGGCATGGTGGTGGGAAGGGCTTTCCTGAAAGGGGCTGGTTCTGCCTGTAGATTTAGTAACCAAATAATTCAATTGAATATAGAATTTAGGCCAAAGGCCTAGTACTGGGACCTACTAGGTCATTCAGCGGCAAAACAGAAATTGATAGTAAAAAGATTTGAAAGCAGACAGCGAATATGAAAGGAGGTACAGTAAAAGAAAAGAGGGGGATTGCAGCTAGGGGCTGAAGCCACACTGCAAAGAACCTGAAGTAATGCCTATAGTGTACCTCATGAGGTGTACTGATGGCACTAGCCTCCTACGGTGCATAGCTAAAATAAACTACAAACTTATACCTCATTTTGGCAACATATGCATGTGACTTAATATCTGGGAAATGATAGTGTGGGATTGGGTAAGACATCATTGTCACCAAAGCGGCTGGGGGTAGGAAGGGGGAGGCATGTAGAAATAACAGACAACAACAACTATTAATGTCTCATCCATCGTTTTCAGGGTCGCTGAGATGAATAGTAACACCCCCAATGCCCTTTAAGTCCAAATTCTGCCCCAGTAGGAATGGGGGATGTGAAAAAGGGTGAAATATATAATGTAAAAAATGCTGGACAATGTTATTGAAGCAACTGTCTTTACAGGAAAGGGAGAGGGAGAGAGAGAGAGAGAGAGAGTAGAGGGTGTGCTAGGGAATAGAAAGGAGAGTTGGAGAGATAGAGTGAGAGGAGAGGAAGTGTGAGAGAGAGAGAGTAGAGTGGGTGTTAGGAACGGGAAAGAAGGAAAAAGAGAGAGAGATTCGATGGAATGTTAGGGAGGAGAAAGAGGGAAAGAGTGAGGGAGACTTGGAGAGAGAGAGAGAGAGAGAGAATTTATCATACAGAGTTTTCCTGGGTAGTGCCGGGTTGGTCAACTTGTGTATATATATTATATATATATATATATATATATATATATATATATATATATATATATATATATACATATATATATACATATACTATATATATATATATATATATATATATATATATATATATATATACATATATATATTAGACATACGCAACATTGTCCAATCAAGCGTAGCATTGTGGTTACACAGAACCACATACACTCTTAAGGACTTAGTTGTTAATCCCCTAATGTGCGAGAGAGAGAGAGAGAGAGAGGCTGTTTTTTCCAACGTGTTCAGGAAACGACGAGAGAAAAATGGACGAATGCCGAAATATGAAGTGAAATGTGAAGAGAAGAGGAGAGTGGAGGGAGGAGCGCCCCTTCCGAGAGCCTGAATGGAGGAGGGAGGAGCCTTCCTGTGAAGGGAAGGGGAAAAGAAGTCATTAGAGCGAATCTTGAGGCTTGTAGCAGACGGTGGTTCAAGGAATAATGGGCCACAGTGAGACCTGAGAGCCCTTAGTGTTAGATAGATAAGATCAGAGGAATAAATTGTGGACCTAGGGCTCCGACTTGTGCTTGGAAGTGAAGTGAGACTGTTAGGAATAAAGAGAATAAGGTTTAAGTTTTCATGATTCATCTCTTGCATAGCATATATATATATATATATATATATATATA
Source organism: Macrobrachium nipponense (assembly GCF_015104395.2). NCBI lineage: Eukaryota > Metazoa > Arthropoda > Malacostraca > Decapoda > Palaemonidae > Macrobrachium > Macrobrachium nipponense. The sequence goes on along the minus strand of NC_087215.1, from coordinate 46,136,237 downwards.
TATATATATATACTATAATATATATATATATATATATATATATATATATATATATATATATATATTATATATATATGTGTGTGTGTATGTATGTATATATATATATATAATATATATCTTATGTCTTATCGTGGACGACTTTAAGACCTTCACTAGAAACCGTGAAACCTAGATAGACTAGTTCTGTTTTAAAAAATTCACACTTACTTATCTTTACCCTTAAATTATGCTGCCTTAACCTTTGTAACACTAACTCCAATTTACGTAAATGTTCTTCTAATGTGTTGGAAAAGATTACTAAGTCATCCATGTAGGCATGTAAGATATCTCCCAACAAGTCTCCAAACACGACGTTTATCATACGAGTAAAAGTTATAGGAGCACAACGTAAACCAAAAGGCATACGCAAAAATTCATAATGTCCCCTGGCTGTGCTGAAGGCAGTGTATGGGATACTCTCTGGTTCCATCGGAATCTGATGAAATCCTTTTAGTAAGTCTAGGCTTGTGAAATATTTATTCTGGCCTAGTAAAGATAGGATATCATCGGTACATGGTACTGGGAATCTGTCAGGATTGTTTCTTCATTTAAACGACGAAAATCTACGCATATCCGCCAAGTTCGATCTTTTTTCGGTACTACTATTAACGGAAAATTATAAGGGCTGTTTGATTTCCTAATGACTCCTTCTTTTAACATTTTACCTACTTCCTCTGTTATCTCATTCTGAAATTTCATAGGAAGTCGGTACGAAGGTACATAGATTACTTTCTGTTTGTCCTTGAGCCTGATTTGATGCTCGATGACATCCGTTTTTCCTAAGGTTCCATCCGTAGTGGAAAAAACATCATGATATTTAGTTAACAGATTCAAAAATTTCTGCTGAATTTCTTCTTCTTGAATGTCCTGATTGATTTTGTTCTTTATAGATTGCAAAAGGGTTTCATCCGCGACTGATTGAGCGTGATTTATCTCAGCTACGGTAAGAAGGCGATGTTTATAAACTTCGGCATCCAAGATATGTTGATTTTTGTGGATTACTAAAGTGGTATTCAAATGATTACAGACTTCGATGTTACATTGTTGTTGTGAGCCGACTGTATAAACGGCTTGTGTGACGGATAATCCGTGTGTTTTCAGAGTTTCGGAAAGGATTAATGTTTCAGATCCTGGCAAGGTTCTCTTTACACGCACTAATATATTTGAAGTTACGTTAGGCTCGAGAGTTGCGTGCAAGCTGATATTACGGGTGAGCGAGAGTTCTGTTGGGTTGCCTGTATTATTTCTTGGTTCATGAGACAGGTGATTGGTTCCGTAATGTAAGTGACAACTCTGTCTGTCTCTTTATTATCTAAAACAGATTTTAGGGTATTAGAAGACCTATAGAATTTCCCTTTGATATACACGCCGTGTTTTGCAGGTGCTAAGATAATATTTTGAGTGCCCATAGACGGGTATCCGATAATTACTGCGGGATACATATTAATGTTTTGTACAACGACAAAGGTATCGGCTAACGTGCGCTTACCGACCTTGTACTGTACATGAGTTACGCCCACAACATTTAATTCATTATTCCCAATGCCTGAGAGCCTTATTCCGGACTTTTCTATAGGGAAATTTGAAAAGAGTAAATGATGAGTCCTTAAATCCATTATATTACGTGGACTACCAGAATCAAAGAACAAAGTGAATGACTTATGGTCCAAATTTACTGCATGTAAGGTTGGTCGCAACTCGTTTTGACTAATAATTGCATGAATTTGTTGCAAATCTACGGGAACCTGCACAGATTTTTTTGATTCGGCCGTGTGTTTCATAGGAAAATCAATTGTCTCACAATGATCTGATAAATGATTAAACTGATTATTTGATACAAAAGATGTTGATATTGATGACCCAACATCGCCCTCTCCCCCCTTGGAGTGAACTACGTGGTATTTGTTTTGTTTATCACACCCTGAAAATTCGCTTGCCCTTGCGAGTTCTGGCTAGACGGCCCAGGAACAGAGGTACCTGAGGCACGATTTGTTTGTTTCTGCTGTTGTGCAGAATTTCCGTTTGGTTGTTTCTTCTTATAGTACTGAGGACCCTTCTTTTTATTTGCACTAGCAACTGGTTGCGTGTTTGTAGCATTTTGCTGTTGATTCCTCGAGTAGCAACGGTTATATGAATGAGTTGAACTATTGTGTATTGAACAAAAACGCGTCCGACAGTCTGAAATCATGTGACCTGGTCGTTTACAGTTATAACAAACCATCCCTGCAACTTGATTATTATTATGTACCACATTTACTTGTTGTGGCTTGTTCTCATTTTTTGCAAAAACTTGAATGAGCGAAGGATCTAGGTCGGTACATTTAGACATGTGTTTTTTGATTTGTTTATACACATCTAATTCCGTACTGTCGGGCTGCAATTTTTTATCAAAACACCGTACTAACGCTTCAGGCAACATTACAGTGATAGACGTAAGGTAGATCAAACGGATAAAATCTTTCACTTTGATTTTGTTTTAGCACCCGCAACCCACCCGGAGTTACTTAAACTATCCTGATATTCATTTAGCCGGTCGGCAATTAGCGCCGCCCGCTCGACAACATTGAGCTGAGTCATGGAGGCTTGGTTAAGGATATTTCTCAATGCCAATACTACATCTAAAGCCTCTTCACCCCCATACACGGCACGTAATCTAATTTTGAACTCGTCCCATGTAAGCGCTTCTTGGAAAGAAACCCCCCTTAGATACGCACTTGCGTCGCCTTTCGCAAAGTCAACGAAGCTCTTGGCCTCCTGTAATTGTACTGCTGGGTCTGTGATGCTTTTGCATTTAAATGAGCGTCTACAGATGAGATCCATGCCTCAACATTTTGAGGCAGGAACCCATTGACCCGACCTTGAAAAGGGACAATCGCTGACCTCGCGCTAACGAGAGTCACCACGTTGGGGTTGCCAGCCGGAGTAGTTGCCATTTCGGCTTTCACTTTTTTCTTATCACTTCTATTCCTTGCAATCCTATCAAAATATCTACAAGAGTACACTCGACCACTACGTAAACGCATAAGCAATGTGCTGTATAAGTGTGTTATAATAATAGGAAAATCCCCCAAAAGATACAAAAATACAGATAATATGATAAAATATTATACGGAGAATTCCTGCAAGAAATGGTTAATGACAACTAGAAAAGAAAAAAAAAATTGATCTGCGGGCGAGAACCTCGTAGTTGAAGATTGGTTCTGTAATGAAGGAAGATTAATATGGCGAACAACTCACCCCCAGAATACTGGACGATCGACTCTTGATGAACAACACTTCACTGAGGAAAAGACCTGAATAGATAAAAATGGTACTTAGCTCCAGATTATATTGCGAAGGATTGTTGACATGGGATGACGTCTCAGTTCCTGTCCACGTCTCGCGTCGGAAGTCGTGATGACGTCACGGCCTTCTCTCGGTGCACGATGCGCGGGGAAGTCCAAGATTGATGACGTCACAGCCTCCGTCCTTGCTAGATCGGGTGATGTTCCCTGTGTTTGTTTTCTTCTTTCCGTTGATGTTCGATGCTGCCCTCGTCCGGTGTAGATTCTCGAAGATAAGTGACAACAGTTGCTCAAACGTCAGTGTTAAATGCTTGTATTCCTCTCGATGAAGGACATAGTTGCGTCTTCATAAACTGTTGCGTTGATTGAAGATCCCGTTTCCTCTGTTTAGTTTGATGTTGAAGGTGGAAGTTAGTTCTTGTAGACCTTCGGTCGGCTGATATGGGTCTTGTTAATTATGTTCTTCGTTTATACGCTGCCACCACTTCTTATGTCTTATCGCTTGGCGATAGACTTTTTTGTTCTTTCCTTACGACTGTCATTCGTAAGTAATTTTTGGTTCCTCTCATCTCCCTTGGATATCTTAGTAGAGAGGTTCTTCTTTGACTAGAGGAGATGATTCAAACAGGCAAGTTGACAAGATAACAACTTTATTCTGTAACTCCATACTAGGAGATGCAGCTCGGTCGGACGACCGATATGTTTGATCGTTGGCGTGGAACTGCCATTCTAAAGCATCGCGTCGATAGCGGAACATTAGCTATCTCAGCAATTCATATAAAAACACATACGTAGTTCGCCGGCTCGGAAGTTACAAGTTTCCGGCGTAGGTTAACAGGTCAACCGCTTCCCATGGAAGTTGTTGTGCAAAGTTATCATAAACATAAAAATGTTGACAAAGCTTAGAGCTAGATCAGGCTACTGCAGACAGCGCATAGCGTAATCTAGGTCTGCTTTGGTCACGTAGAACCCTCCTAATGCCATGACCCCAGGTCATTGGTTTATATTTACAGATCTTGTAAATTATATAATAATGTAATTATTACATATATATATATATATATATATATATATATATATATATATATATATATATATATATATATATATATATATATATATATATATATATATATATATATATATATGGACGTAAGAGCAATTGAAATAGGGTGAACTCTAGGCGAAAGAATGGGTCAGTATTTTGAGATGGTCTGGTAATGTGGAAAGAGATGGAACAAAAGAGCTACGAGGAAGGAACGCCCCCAGCATCCAGGAATCACAGCAATGTGCGCATGCGTAGTATTGAATGGAGCTGAGTGACTCTGTGTGTGTAGTACTACAGCGTTCAATGCTCTCTCTCTCTCTCTCTCTCTTATTGATGGTGACCTTCTTCGTAAATACGGAATGCAACTGATTTTGGTGAAGATTTCCTGTTCGAGGAGCTCATCCACGATCCAGCAATTATTGAAGTATGAAAGCGGCAATGATAATTTTCTGGTCTTTTGACAGTAGCAACGGTTATTTCTTTTTTCTTTAACAAAGATGAATGAAATGAAACATTCTCTTGACAATTAGATAGAGCGCTAATGTATTTTGTAATCCATAATTCATGTCAAAAAATTATATTTTTGTATTAAAATTTTTTTCCAAATGCAATTCTATTTCTTAGTTTTCTTTGTTTCCTTTCCACAAATTATTTGTTATTATTCGTGAGAGAAGGAAAGAGCTATATCTATATGTTCAGTGGTTTGATTGATAATTATTTTTCGTACCCTTTTGCTGAAGTCAGATTAAGGTGGCCTTGTGCCAGCACAGGATCTCGCTCTGCAGAGGAGCCAGTTAGATTAATTGAATCTTCCCTCCTGTATGTGTGCCAACACCTACATACTCCCATCTAGACAGTAATATCACTTAAGAATTTGTGTATATAGTCTAGGACTCTAGTCACTAGTTCAGGATTATTCAAACATTCTGTCACACCACTTGTCCTCAGTTCACATATACCGAAAGACTTCACAGAAGCATTGGTTTCTCATGTTTTCTGTGAGGAATTCTTCATCGGGGCTCAAATCAGATTAGGATTCTCAGTCCACTTTTAGGGAGAATACCCCACTGCCTGTTTTCGTCGTCTGCGGAAACATCTCATGAACAGAGGTTTGTTCATGAATAGATGTTCTCCTCTGTTGTCAATGCTTCTTCAGTCCGTAACATGGGCGTCCGCACGTAGGGACAAGGGGGCCCACTTGCTCTCCCCTGAAAACCTGAGACCACAGTAGGTTACAGTTCCTTTTCAAATGAACATTAACTAACTTTAACAAAATGTATTACATTTAACTATATCACTTTGTTTTCCTTCCATTCTACAGGGTATTATCTCATTTTAAGTAAATTAAAGGGAACCTTATTATATTGTATAATATTTGTATGCAGAATATAACTGCGTTATTCTTTCAAGAAATATTTGATTTCAATTAAGCAGTTTATGAAACTATTAAAAAAAGTCATGAAACTTTTTGTATTTTTCTTTGTCGCATTTAGCTTCACTTCCGTTACTTACATTGCAGTTTGTCTATATATATATATTAGGGCTGTGCCTTGTATGATAAGGCGCCCTATGAGGTAATGTTAGACTAGCGATAATCTATACGCTAAGTCGGTTGGTATTGCACTTCCATCTTCAATGGAGTGTCTGGGGTTTTGTAGATCACTTACGAAGTCGGTATTATCTTTACGACGATGTGTTAAACTCATGGTTCGGTGAGGTTCTTGTAGAAAACACAAGGTATAAAAATAGTATATTCTTCTGAAGTTTTACATGATGAAGATCAGATATGATCGTACAAGTCTTCTATGACGATAGCTTGATCGCTTCTGCCAATGATGATGGCTAATCCTATTCCTCTACATGATAAAGCTTAGGTAAAGAGGTACAGGTCTTCTAATGACGATCACTAACTCTGTTCTGCTTGTCTACCATCTCCGTTACAAGTTATGAAGGAACAGACAGTAGTTCGAACATATGAACATACTATCAGATGACATAGTTTCATACGAACACACAATCGAATGAGACACGCTACAGATCACGTAGGCCGTTTGAATAATAGGTCGGGGTAGTTGTCTCAAGCAGGGAGCTTGGACTAATGTTTATAAACAATTGAATGACTACAGGTGACGGCATGTTATCTTAGCTTACATACTTATTGTATACGTCATCTTTAGCGTCTCTAGTCTGATCACATTCCTGCAAGCAATCTGGTTGACCTCTTTAGTTTTAGACTTTTATATATATGGACTAACATTCCATATTTTTATTATGTAAACACTTACATTAGCTCGGTCAGCTACCAAAACCAACTACTGAATATTACTCAAACTTGACTTGCATTTGACTTATAGGAGTGTGATACAGACACTATGTGAATATATATATATATAAGTAAATAAAAATTCATGGTGTACATGAATTGATTCAAGTAATAAAATATAAAACAATGATATTGGTAAATAATAGTGATCACATGATATATAATGATACAGTTTTTCACTTCATCTCTTTAAGATACTTATGCTACAGAAAATACTAATGTACTCTGATAATTGCATAGAATGAAGATTAACATGATAAAAATCATATTTTAACTGATAAAAAATTTCATATATGAAATGATAAAATTATTAATGTTTATGCTGATTGATTCGTTGCTTTTTATGCTAACTATTATATATCTGCGGATATTGTTAAGGTAAAAGGTAACTGATTGATTATAGGCTACCTGATTTGTTCATACATATGTATATGGATTCATATAATTATGATTAATATATGTGCACTTTAAATAGATTCCTACTGCGTACACGCAAAGATATATTTAGATTCTGTTATTTATGATCATCTATATAAGAGATTCCTATTGCGTACACGCAAAGATATATTTAGATTCTGTTATTTATGATCATCTATATAAGAGATTCCTATTGCGTACACGCAAAGATATATTTAGATTCTGTTATTTATGATCATTTATATATATAGGATACATGACCGAGGTTATACTACTTCACATTTAACTAGCTTTCGAACCACTTTTCGTCCATTACACAGTTCCAGACAACCACCTTTAGCCAATTGAAACGGCCTTTTCCAATGGTTAAAACAAGGGGAAAATTTGCCTGGGCGGGTCCAACGTTCTATTTTGCGCTCATACTTATTCTCTGCATCCTAAGCTACACGATTCCGTTCGCGATGAATAGATCATCCAGCACGAGTCCTTCGCCAGCAAAGTAGAGTTGAATATCCTTCGGGTCGTAATTGTCGGAAGTATGTCCCTTTTTGTAGTCGATTCCGACAGCCGCCGGAGCGTTCCGCATTAAAACGAGATTAACGACGAGATACGGTGTCGGTCGAGATTAACGACGATGTGTTAAACTCATGGTTCGGTGAGGTTCTTGTAGAAAACACAAGGTATAAAAATAGTATATTCTTCTGAAGTTTTACATGATGAAGATCAGATATGATCGTACAAGTCTTCTATGACGATAGCTTGATCGCTTCTGCCAATGATGATGGCTAATCCTATTCCTCTACATGATAAAGCTTAGGTAAAGAGGTACAGGTCTTTTAATGACGATCACTAACTCTGTTCTGCTTGTCTACCATCTCCGTTACAAGTTATGAAGGAACAGACAGTAGTTCGAACATATGAACATACTATCAGATGACATAGTTTCATACGAACACACAATCGAATGAGACACGCTACAGATCACGTAGGCCGTTTGAATAATAGGTCGGGGTAGTTGTCTCAAGCAGGGAGCTTGGACTAATGTTTATAAACAATTGAATGACTACAGGTGACGGCATGTTATCTTAGCTTACATACTTATTGTATACGTCATCTTTAGCGTCTCTAGTCTGATCACATTCCTGCAAGCAATCTGGTTGACCTCTTTAGTTTTAGACTTTTATATATATGGACTAACATTCCATATTTTTATTATGTAAACACTTACAATATATATATATATATATATATATATCATATATATATATATATATATATATATATATATATATATATATATATCTAACTGGTAACGTAGCCTACCTTTTTTCTGTTGAATACCATCTCTGGAGTTGGCTGGAAATCAGTTTCAAACTAGGCTAATGTAAACTCTTGCTGTTACAAAAATATACTTTTTATTTTCCAAAATTAGCTAACATGAAAATGGAATAAACTTAAGCCTGACCCAAAATGAAACGTTTAACTATCACATTCCTCTCAAAATCATATTTAAGTAAGTACCCCCTTTTCTCCTAAGTGTTCAAACATTCATAGTTAATTAATAGTCAAAATTAGTCTAGAGAAAACCCATAAGGTGACTTCGAATCCATCTGAAATAAAGAGACCATAATTATGACACCATAAAACATTAAAGTTCGTCAATAAAGAATGTGTGCCATACCTCACTTCCCTTTCTCTAGAACTCAAGTAATTGTCACTTCAAATGTTAACTTTTTCAAAGTTTCTCGTTCTACGGTACCTTGTCTGACGGACCTGCAACACCTCTTCTAGTCCCTCTTCTGTGGTGTGTTCCACTCTCAATCAAATTCAGTCCCCCTTTGCAACTTTTCCCCTAGATTATGTGTCATTTTCTGTTCATTGGGAACACACACACTCACCGATTGGTGCACAAGAGGCATGCACACTACATACATGAAACTCGTGATATTTGGGATGCGTCACTGACCCCAAATGTGCACCGGTAAGCTTTCCTGTTTGTTTCTTCACTTCAGCATCTTCGAGGAATCCAGCATTTTTTATCTGTCTCTAAGGTTATCAACCCGACTATTTAATATTATAGACTGTTACTGGTGCCTTTAAGATGGCTCGGCCACCTCGTCATTTGTGCACCCCTGTTGCACACCATATTGGCTACTAGTATATACAAGTTCATAATGTTTGCAAGATAGCTCCTATAACACATATTTCGACTATCATTATAGCTACTATAACTGCAATCACTGGAACTGTGTAGCCATGGAACTGTAACTGTCTCCTGTGTAGGTGGAACTGAAACCGCCTCGTGGTCCTATGTAAGTGTTTCACGAACACCTTTGTCGAATAATTGTAGATCCCGGCTGAGCGCGTGAACCATCTCGAAACGACTCTGCATGCGCCATTATTAAGCGTCTGTGACCCCTGTAGGTGTATCTTAACACCCTTGTTGATGAACTGTAGATTCGACGTCTTCCGATGAAGGAATCGTAACCACCACCTCGTTGCGAACTTGAAATATCCCGTGACTCTCATGCAAGTGCGTCTTGCACCCACCACGTAGAAGTACTGTAGACGCTTGATTTGTCCCAGAATGTATCCTGAAATGATCCATCAATGACATCTCGTCCTTGCAAAGATCTGACCTCTGGTGAAGATCCGACCTCTGGCATTGTAGATACTAAGTTGTTTTCGTTGTCACCCTCGCATGAAGTTGGGAATTCTCTAAAGTCATTGTGTGTCCGTGTTTCGTCATTAATAGGTTCTAACTGACTTTTTGGCAAATCTACATGATCTTAGAGCAAATAAAGTCTTGCTATAACACACGAATCTGTCATAAACTAATATATCCAATCTCATAGTCAATTATTAAGGACTAAAATTCTTCACTAAAATAAAATATGATCTTTATCTACTGACTTCTATTAAATTTATTGGGAGAATTATTATCACTAACTGACCACTCATTATTAATCCCGTATCTGACAAATATACTATCAAAAACCCCATAATGTCTATACAGCAAAACCCCTGTAATGTTTATACAGCTAACCTCCATCAAACATAATGTTGAATAATTCTTCTATCCTACATATCCCTAGACAAATTCTACCCCCTTTCTATAATAGAAATCTTATGTAAAGTTACCACAAAAAAAACCGTTTAATCCCGATTACAAGTTTCCCTTGTAGGAAAAAAAATAATAATAATAATCCAACTTTTCCCATCACAAAATGTATAAGGAGAAAAAATATATATATAATTCAGCGTTTTTCCATATAAAACTTAGTATATATCATCATGCAAATTGCTGCCGCAACATATCAGTACCGACCCAAATTGACCCCTTAAATTCTTCCCCATGGAATGTCATCATCAACATTCCTGAAAACGGTGCAAACCTCTGAGTAATTAACTCCAAAAGAAAATATCAACAATCGGTCTCATCACAGCATTGTCAGCATTAAGCCACCTGTGTATACATGTGCTCAAATCGCATTATGGACTTGTCTAGTCAGACTCGTAAACTCGGAAATCATCATCCCTTCAAATGGCCCAAAAAATCATTTATTAAATCCTTAATGTGAATCCTCAACAAATTTTTACTGATACTATAGAATCACATTCCTCAAAAATTATCCTCAGGACATCCTAGTTGTCACTTCATGGGTACCCAAAAAATCGTCCTCGAAAACGTGTATTTAAAAAAAATACCAATTATAACATGTCCCCCACAGGCTACATCCTAAGCCATTTGACCTCCGATGCACCTCAAAGTAACTCATTTATGATACTGCCACATGTATATGAAACCCTGATAATCACCTAGTCAGGATATAAACCACAGAAAACCACAATTCAAGAATTATACATAACAATTATATACCACCAAATATAACCACTAGTGAATATAACCTCATAAAATACAACACCTTTATACTGCCCCATAAAACCACAATGCACTAGTGCCACCCCCAAGATCCATAACACCAAAAAGAACCACAATCATATTCCTTACTATTTTCACTAAGAGGGACCTACAAAAAACCCTACACTAAATTAATTGAGCTATAAATATTATGTCCCCCAATTTCTACAAAAAGATCTGGTATGCATGCGATTGGGTAACGGTCAGGAATTGTCTTTTCATTCAAACGTCTAAAATCGACGCATACTTGGACAGAACCGTCCTTCTTAGGCACTGCTAACAGAGGAAAGTTGTATGGAGACGCACTAGGTCTAATGATTCCTTCCTCTTCCCATTTTCTACCTGTTCTCTGATTTTGAAAGGTATGCGGTATGCAGGAATAAAAATGGGTTTTGTACCTTTCTCTAAGTTTACCTTATGTTCTAACACATTAAACAATCCCAGTTTATCCCCTCGTAAAGCTACCATGTCCCCAAATTCTGCCAAGAGCTCACTTACCGCTTCTATATGCTCTTCATAATCTGCATTAGCTAAATGTACTCTGAATATTTGCTTCCTTGATTGCATTTCTGCCTCTGAAAACTCAGTTTTCCTCTCTACAATAGCCACTGAACCACTGTCATTACTCCAATCTTGGAGGCCTACCACATATGTACTCTTCTGGTATTTCCTAACTGTATCATCATAGTTCAGTAATTCTACCCATGTACCACCAGTGTTTGATACACTGTTCACTGATGCAGTGCTAATAACCCCTCTTAGTTTCTCGCTGCCCTCAATTACGCATACTTCCGTGGGTTTTTTCACTTCCCTCAGTTTGACTTTTACCATTGTCTTTGAACCTGGCATTAAAATAACATCCTCTGATAAAAACACATTTATATTTGTAGTTAGTACCTCCCTGTTCCACGATCACCGCCTGTGGTTTTCATTGCATCCACCAAGACCCCATTGTTAGTATCAGTAATAATATCAGTATTAGTATCAGTATTAGTGTTAGTATCAGCATTACAACCTATAACGCCATTGTTAAAGCCGCCAAACTATTACGACCGTGGCCCTCAATATCCTGTTTAACATCACCACTGTTATTCCCCGTATCATCAGTGTGGGTTTTGGTATCACCACTCCCCATATACCTGTTATTACCATTAGCACCGCCAAAAGCACCCCCATTTTCAGTATTCCCCATAACCTCAGTTTCACTTGCGTCCTCATAAGGGATAAAAACACAGGGTATTCCAACCGTTATACCACTAACACCATCATGGACCATTATCTTGTGTCTTCTACATGCAGGATGGCCCAGCAGAAGTCTGCTGCCCAACGCAACCCCTTTCATAACCAAAAATGGTTCTATTAACACTCTATCACCGAGAGTAAATCATATTCTAACAAAACCCAGGTGTTTAATCTATGGGCTTGCACATCACACACTGTCTCCGTTGAGGGTTTCAAAGGGTAATGGGAGAACATGGATTGATACAGATTATGGTCCATTAAATTGATAGACACACTGGTGTCTATAAAGATCGGGATATCCACATCCTCCACCGTTCCATATACTATCAGCCTAGGCTCTGGGGCGTCCCCCACGAGACCACAATGGCACGTACAAATCATCTGTACCCTTTTTGTTGATCGGCTTTCCAAAAATTTTGCCATTCCCTTTACCCCTTTAAGTGACCTGCCTGGGAAGTTCTCGCATTGTAACTCCCGAATTTCTGAGGTGTAGGTCTCGCATCTCTCCGTATCTGAGATGGACAAGCCTGCCAACAGTGATCTACACTTTTGCACATTCCACAATATTTGACTCTACATAATTACTTTGTGTGCCCTGGTTTATTACAATTGTAGCAACGTGACTGCTGTTGCCTTTGATTGATCGATCCTCTCTTATATTCCACTTTTGCACACAAATGGGGAGAAGGAAATTCTGTGTCTCTTTGTATCGTATTTCTTGGGCTGGTCCCATTAAAAAATGTACTATCTACCGTGGGACATTTGGACATATGTTTCTGAATTTGGGCATAAATTAGTTCCTCGTCTGACGTAGGTTCAATCTTTTCATCAAAACTGTCTACGATTGCGTCTGGGATGTCGTGTAGTAGCATTGTGAAATGCATCAATTTATGTAAATTGTTGAGTGAGACATTATTCCCATTTACCCATTTGAAATTTTTCAATTTCTGTATCCGTTCTCCTGCTGAGTCAAAAAGTTTTGAGCTATGCTCAGTAAGGCTTGTTGTGCCTTTTCGAATTTTGTACAGCCCTCTTAAATCTCTTACCATATCTCCTTGTTCTTATGAGCCATAAGCCGCTCTTAAAAATGCCTGACATTTTGTGTACTGAAAACTACAGCATCTAAATGACAAATCCCCTTTATTAAAATCTAACAAGGCTTTTGCCTCTGTGAATGCCTCTGTATCATCCTTAATTCCTTATTCACCCCCTCAATAAAAATTTGCACTGGTTGCGACAGAACACCATCAACATTGCCTCGAAAAGGGCTAACTCCTGCAATTTATGTTTGTTATTTTGTGCACCAATGTCTGACTTGTACTTGCGTCGGCCATTTTACATTTTTTATGATAACTCTTATGCTTTAGGATTCGCCCTGACCTCAGTAACATTGATATATTTATGTGCACACAAACCACCAACCCAAAAGTAATATATCATTCACCAATATAAAATAGAATAAAGATGTGCCAATCTAACAAACCCCTATTTGCAACTAGCTGCTTCTCTGGTTCAAGGTTAATCAGCTGATTTACCTGTTACAAGGTCACGTTGGTATATATAAAAAAAAGGGAAGAAGCTAGTGAGAGAAAGAAAATGTATCTCGAACCAAAATCTGATGAGTTAGCGCAACTGTTCACCCGGCGCCGCCTCTCTCTCTCTCTCTCTCTCTCTCATGGCATGCACAAAAGCGAAACTTATAGTACCACTTTTTCTAATGCATTTCAATACAACAAAACCACTAATGTCCACCAAATCCCGAGGGACATCAAAATAAAATACACTTGCGAGCAAATTAACACCAATAAAAAAAAAGAAGAAAAAATAAACTTATACATTCACGTCTTCATATGTCCGAAGTCAGTACCCGGCTACACTTGCAACCGCGCGTAATTAATTCCCATTATGATATAAATTCACTCCAAGAAACACAGGAACACGTCCTTACACTAAACAGCAACTAAGATCACTGCCTGCGGTAGCTACACGGCTAAAATGCTGACTGTCGGCTAAATTCCCCTCAAATCAGCAATAGAGTCAGTTGCCCGATACATAATTATAACCACTTTCCCCCAAAATATGCCTAACCTATCTAATTCTAGTCTCTTCGGGGGTGTTACCTATAGGCTTTAATGTACCTTTTAACCGCTAGCCACCAAAAATCCCTAACAAGGAAAATCTCTAAAGAGTTCAAATGACACTCGTTTAAACAATTGAAAACAAAACATCTAACTAGTAACATAGCCTACCTTTTTCCTGTTGAATACCATCTCTGGAGTTGGCTGGAAATCAGTTTCAAAATAGGCTAATGCAACTCTTGCTGTTACAAAAATATACTTTTTATTTTCCAAAATTAGCTAACATGAAAATGGAATAAACTTAATTAAGCCTGACCCAAAAAGAAACGTTAACTATCACATTCCTCTCAAAATCATATTTAAGTAAGTACCCCTTTTCTCCTAAGTGTCCAAACATTCATAGTTAATTAATAGTCAAAAATAATCTAGAGAAAACCCATAAAGTAACTTCCAATCCATCTGAAATAAAGAGACCATAATTACAACACCATAAAACATTAAAGTTTGTCAATAAAGAATGTGTGCCGCACCTCACTTCCCTTTCTCTAGAACTCAAGTAATTGTCACTTCAAATGTTAACTTTTTCAAAGTTTCTCATTCTATGGTACCTTGTCCGACAGACCTGCAACACCTCTTCTAGTGCCACTTCTGTGCCACACTCTATCAATCAAATTCAGAGTCCCCCTTTGCAACTTTCCCCCTAGATTATATGTCCTTTTCTATTCATTACGAACACACACTCACCGATTGGTGCACAAGAGGCATGCACGCTGCATACATGAAACTCGTGATCTTTGGGATGCGTCACCGACCCCAATTGTGCACCGGTAAGCTTCCCTGTTTGTTTTTTCATTTCAGCATCTTCAGGGAATCTAGCATTTTTATGTCTCTAACCCGACTATTTAATATCATAGTCGGTTACTGGTTCCTTTAAGATATATATATATATATATATATATATATATATATATATATATATATATATTATATATATATATATATAGAGGAAGAGGTGTCCAATCAGACGACAGTCATGTACACGTGTTTTATTATAAAGAAACGTTTCATGTTGTCAACAACACATCATCAGTCTGCAATTGAAATTCAACATTAAAATAAACTTAAAATTACAATAGAAATTAAATAAACTTAAAAATTACAATAAAATTTAAAAATAATCAGAACGCTAAAATAGGGAATGAGAAGAAAACTACCTATTCATAAAGAAGGAAAGAGCTGAGTGACTAAAAACGGTAAGGTCTGCATACAACGTAAACCTCACGCCAGAGAGAGAGGAGATGACGAGGTGTTGGAGTTTAAACTAGGTGAAAGGTGCTTAATAAACAATGACTCAAGGGTAGTTAGATGGGTAGTTTGTTTTGTGGTGCCAATTATAGAAAAATGTTTCTTTTCGATAGTAACCTTACAACTCTGCATGAATTCTTATATTAGAGAACTCGGGATTAGAGATTCTGGACCCAGTTCTATAACTTAATCCCAAATGGCTGTAATAACGGACTTGTAACAGTCTCCGTGAAGAACCAACATAAATACCAAGACATCTTGGGCATTCAAATTTATATATGATATTGGACTTCATGAAATCCTGTAATTTGTCCCCTTGTAATTAAAAAACCCTCCAATTTTTTGTGGATTCATGGGAATAAGATTAAGTTTCAAAAAACCAATTCCATTCAACTAATATTTCTGACTTTTACACGTAAACTGTCTGAATGAATAAATGGGATGGGTGCATACATAGTTAATTTAGGTACATTAAAATTAAGGGTGGGTGCTGACAGATACCTCGTTAGCAATTTACTAATAATGTTAAAAACCAGCTTTTTGGGAAACGAGTTCTTAACAAAATATTCTAAAAGAAACTCGATTTCAAGATGAAAGGAGAGCCAATCAGATGTGTACCGAAGGGCCCTAAAAACCAAAGTAGATATAGCATTAATCTTAAAATTACGGAAACACGAGCTAAAAAAGTTGTTTCCGAGCCCAGTGAAGGTACTCTTTCTAAAAACACTTGTGTTGAAAAGGTGGTTATCTCTAGTTATTTTTATATCCAAAAAGGCCAGGGAGTCATCTTTCTCATTTTCCAACGTAAATTTAATGTTAGGATGGGCTTCATTTATGTAATCTAAAAAAAGCTGGCATTGCCACGAAAATTTAAATAAGGCAAAAGTATCGTCAACATATCGTCTATAAAAAAGTGGCTTAAAATTCCCAGGACAATCATTAAGAAAATTCTCCTCCAAATGTCCCATAAAAAAATTTGCAAACAACGGTCCCAAAGGAGAACCCATGGCAACCCCCTCTGCCTGCAGAAAGAGCTGCCCATTAAAAACAAAGATGCCACCTTTGTTTTTAATGGGCAGCTCTTTCTGCAGGCAGAGGGGGTTGCCATGGGTTCTCCTTTGGGACCGTTGTTTGCAAATTTTTTTATGGGACATTTGGAGGAGAATTTTCTTAATGATTGTCCTGGGAATTTTAAGCCACTTTTTTATAGACGATATGTTGACGATACTTTTGCCTTATTTAAATTTTCGTGGCAATGCCAGCTTTTTTTAGATTACATAAATGAAGCCCATCCTAACATTAAATTTACGTTGGAAAATGAGAAAGATGACTCCCTGGCCTTTTTGGATATAAAAATACTAGAGATAACCACCTTTTCAACACAAGTGTTTTTAGAAAGAGTACCTTCACTGGGCTCGGAAACAACTTTTTTAGCTCGTGTTTCCGTAATTTTAAGATTAATGCTATATCTACTTTGGTTTTTAGGGCCCTTCGGTACACATCTGATTGGCTCTCCTTTCATCTTGAAATCGAGTTTCTTTTAGAATATTTTGTTAAGAACTCGTTTCCCAAAAAGCTGGTTTTTAACATTATTAGTAAATTGCTAACGAGGTATCTGTCAGCACCCACCCTTAATTTTAATGTACCTAAATTAACTATGTATGCACCCATCCCATTTATTCATTCAGACAGTTTACGTGTAAAAGTCAGAAATATTATTGAAAAGGAATTTGGTTTTTTGAAACTTAATCTTATTCCCATGAATCCACAAAAAATTGGAGGGTTTTTTAATTACAAGGACAAATTACAGGATTTCATGAAGTCCAATATCATATATAAATTTGAATGCCCAAGATGTCTTGGTATTTATGTTGGTTCTTCACGGAGACTGTTACAAGTCCGTTATTACAGCCATTTGGGATTAAGTTATAGAACTGGGTCCAGAATCTCTAATCCCGAGTTCTCTAATATAAGAATTCATGCAGAGTTGTAAGGTTACTATCGAAAAGAAACATTTTTCTATAATTGGCACCACAAAACAAACTACCCATCTAACTACCCTTGAGTCATTGTTTATTAAGCACCTTTCACCTAGTTTAAACTCCAACACCTCGTCATCTCCTCTCTCTCTGGCGTGAGGTTTACGTTGTATGCAGACCTTACCGTTTTTAGTCACTCAGCTCTTTCCTTCTTTATGAATAGGTAGTTTTCTTCTCATTCCCTATTTTAGCGTTCTGATTATTTTTAAATTTTATTGTAATTTTTAAGTTTATTTAATTTCTATTGTAATTTTTAAGTTTATTTTAATGTTGAATTTCAATTGCAGACTGATGATGTGTTGTTGACAACATGAAACGTTTCTTTATAATAAAACACGTGTACATGACTGTCGTCTGATTGGACACCTCTTCCTATATATATATATATATATATATATATATATATATATATATATATATATATATATATATATATATATATATATACATATATATATATATATATGTGTGTGTGTGTGTGTGTATTATAAATGCTATTTCAAAGGGTCAAAAGTGTTTGACCTGTTGATATCGGAAACTATCCATGTATGTAACAAGATCTGGCACCCTCTTGGAAGATATGCTGTGGGTGCCTCTGGTTAGTGAATAGCTTTTAGTATCTTCTGCTTATATGTTCACTCAGCTTAATTAATGATGAGTATTATTTATTATTGTTCTTTGTCTGGTGGAAACTGGAAAAAATGAAGTTGTGTATTTCCTGATACTACTCTTATGCCAAAACCCAATAGCCCTGAAATGGGATGGCATTAGAGCAACAACAAGACGAACGTGACTGCCCATTCACCATTATACTGAACAACTTCCAGGGTTCCTACCATAGAGTGTCAGTAACACTGAGTGGCGATCTCCTTGCGTGTGACCTCAGGCATCCATATTGAAAGGTCTTAGTCCAGCTCATAGTACTGTAGAGTAGAGACGAAGAGCTACGGCAAGTTTGCTTTTTTCTCCCCTTTTGTTTGATTATTATAAGAATGAGTTATTTTTTATAGGTAAATTAACCATCACTGTCAAAATATATTTTGAAATATTTGTTCTGAGGTTTATTGTAGTTTAAGTACAGAATTGTGCAATTTAATCCATATAATCTCTAATATTTATTATTATTATTATTATTATCACCAAGGGTAGGGGGAGTGAAGAGGGAGGGGGAAGTAGAGGGAAGAGAGTTGGGAAGGGGAGGGAGAAAGGAGAAGGTAAGGGGAAGGGAAAGGGTTAGGGGATGGAAAAAGAAGAGAAGAGGTATGGGGGTGGTGGAATTGGGAGGGGGAGAGTGATGAAAAGGGAAGGGGAAGATAGAGGGGAGGGAAGGGGAAGGGGAAATTACCTTTCTCTAAATAGAAGAGAAAAATCATCTCTGCTGAACATAAGAGGCCTGTCTCCCTTTCAACAATAGTCAGACCTTTTATTGATTGTGTGAAATAAACTGCGCAGCATAGCGGAGGAGAGTCATGCAAGCCACTGCCTTCAGCAAATTGCAAGAATTTGTAGTAGATTCAGTATACATGAATGTACTGGTAACTCACAAACTCGCCCTCCCTCTTCCTTCCCCCTACTTGTAGCCTGTCATTCACAGTTTTCCCGGGCAGTGCAGGGTAGGTCAGCTAGAATACACTACAGGGTGTAATGTGAGTTTATGCAAATATTTGGGGAAATGGAAGAAAATGTCGTTTTGAGCAGAAAATGTTCTATAAACATATGTCATTGAGGTGATTTTAAAATAACTGTTATCATTAAAGGGCAATAAGATGGCGCGCACGGAATGTCGGAGTAGTCACGGATATGGGGAGGGGGATCAAGGCTCAGTTGATCACTTCACTTGTTACTCTAAACAGTGTCACTTCTCTGCCAAGAGTGGGTTCAAGTTACAAATTGTGTCAGATTCCTTATTCATTTTGTGAGCAAGAAACTGGAGACGATACCTTACCGTTCCAGTAATGTGTAATATGCAGATATGAGATTTATTTATAGGTTTTGCAACAATGAACTCCACTGTTATAAAAGTGGAAATCGGCGATTAGGCCGATGTGAATAAAATACTTCCAAATCAAATGTATACTTTAGACACTGAACAGAAAGGGGGAGGGGGGGGGGAATGCATGTGTCATTGAAACCTCCCTCTCCGTCAATGGTTTCACCGGAATCCGTTAAAGAAAAGAAAGAAAGCTGAATGGAATGTCCCATCCATCAAACATAGGCCTATTCATTAGACACTAATCAAAGATTTAAAACGTATTTTCAAGTCTTTTCTTCTTCATCAGTAGTATTCATCATACACAAGTCAAAGGGAAAAACACGCCTGAGAAAATGTCTTCGTCTCTGTCAGCTTAAAAGGAAGGAATGGGAACTTATGGAAAATTCACTCTCTTCATTCTTCCTGAAAAGGTTAGTATATTCATACAGTAATCGAAAGCGGTAAAAAAGCTGACGATGTTGTGAGTGCGGTATCCTCCCTACCTGGTCATCATGATTACTTTCATTGTCACTCATTCAGCAAAGGCCTAGTCCTGACTCCTGACTCAACAGTTCTGTGACATTTACACTGATGTCTTGATTCGTAAAGCTAATCATTCAAATTAGATTACAGTGAAGTCTGTCCACAGGTGATTTACTAATTGAAGGGACTGTAATGTTACATTTTTTAAAAATCTGCGAGAAAAAAAATCGTAATGAAATGACTACCAATCCAGTTGCCTAACCTAATGCACGTCATCAACCCTCCCCCCGCCCCCCCGCCTCCCAACCCTCGGCCTAATCCCTGACTACTCAAACATCGTGTACGCCATGTTGGCTGAGAGCAGCGTTAAAGATAATTAGTAGTTGTTTTAAAAATTTGCTTCATCGATAAACGAAACCTTAAAATTTGAATGTTTATGGAACGTTTTCTGATTAGAATCTCCTTTTCCTTCATTTCCCGAAATATTTGTACAAACTCGTATTATACCCTGTATAAGGCTATATATATATATATATATATATATATATATATATATATATATATATATATATATATATATGTGTGTGTGTGTGTGTGTGTGTGTGTGTGTGTGTGTGTGTGTTTTGTTTGGTTTAAATCCGTGATTGAATAACAGACAGACGGATATAACGCCTATTATAGTATGATTATTATTCTTGCCGTTATTATTATTATTATCATTATTATTAGTATTGTTCCTTGACCCATTTTCAAAAGAAAATTTACCTTACAAAAACAGGTTGACCTAAGCACTCCAACCATTGTGGTCAAGGCCTAAGCATCTGCTCTTGGATTTAAGCAATGTCAGGCATAAATGGTCCCTGTAAATTACTGGACTTTCTTTGCATACAGTCACTGAACATTAATTTAACAGCAATGTTCAATCATTAAACACTAACACTCACTATACACTTACACTAACTATACACTTACACTCACACTATACCATCATACCCACTAAACACTCAAACTTACTATGGACTCACACCAAACACTCACTGAGTACTCAACACTCACCATACACTAGAGTAGACACTCATAAAACACTAAACATTCATTAAGTACTCACTATACCCTAAACACTAGCTAAATATTCACTAAACACTCACTGTACGCCCACTTAATCCTAAACATTCATTATATGCTAAACACTCACTAAACATTCACTAAGCATTCACTATACATTTCACTTACTAAACCATAAACACTCGTTAAAATAAATACTCACTAAACCTCAAATGGCCGTTAAACCTGTAAACACTCATTAAATACTGAACAGTCACTTAGCATTCACTATTCTCTCAGCAAACATTCACTCAACACTAACATTCACAAAACATTCACATAACAGTCACTAAACTTTCTTTGAATACTTAGGTACCCAATAAACATTCAGTAAACCCTAAACACTTCCTAAACCTTCACTGAATACTTACTCACTAAACCCTAAACACTCACTAAACCTTCACTAAACACTTACTCATTAAGAATTCAGGGTAAAAAAAAATTCACTATGTACTACTTAAGACCAAGTTCAATTTGCACAGTTACCTCCCTGGTGGACGACCACCGAACTACTACATAGCAGTTCCTATACGTAAACATTATTATTTAGATATAGATATATATATTTTGATATTGATGACTTTTATTTTCAAAAAGAAAAAGATAGGAAATGAATTCTCCTACAGCCAGGCGTGTGACGCTTTCACGCAGGCTAACTTTGAACTGATAGAAACCGCCTCTCCCTCACCCGCTCTCCTTCCCTCCCATAACATCCCCCACCCCAACCCACCACCCCTCCCCCAACAAAAATTTAATTCCAAATCCTCTTTAAATGTCTTGCAACAGACCATATTTCTGATATTCAACAAGCATTCAATCAATATTGTTTATGCCCATCGTTGTTATTTTCTGTCATTTTTGTCAATAATACTATTTTCCAGTGTGTGAGAGAAATTTAATAACAAAAATCTCACTTTATTTCAGTTTTAAAATCACCAGACTCATTTGCTCTTGTAAGCGAACCTCAACCCTCCTCCTGCTGGTCTGTCAAAATTAGTTTCATTTACACAAAGACCTCTTCCTTGCGAATTGCTGTTTTTATTTATTTATTTATTTATTTTTAGAACGACAAACATTTTTCATGCAAAAGGAATCATCATTTCTGTATCTTTTCGTATAGTAAAACTCGAAATCTTCATTTCTGCATCTTTTCGTATTGTAAAACTCGAAATAAGATTTGGTCTTGCATGCAGGACTTAAAGGGTTGGAGCGAAAAAAAGGATTAGTACCAAAACAGAAATGGGTTTTTGTTTATTTATCAAAGCTTATCGGCCTAACTCAAGCTTCCAAATGCCATGTCCGAGAACATAAGCGGGCGGCTTCTGTTCGCACCACGTGTGTTCGAATCGCTTTTCATAATTCACGTCACTCACTGGAATTCCTGGACCAGGATTTTTCTGGACGGTCGATAATTCTTTCGCGAGGTGTCCAAAGCTCATGCGATATGAAAGTTGAATTCAACTGAAATCGTGTTTAGAAAAGGAGAGAAGGCGGAGAAAAACAAAATGAAATATCCTGTGCATTATTTTAGGGCGTTTAAAGGTAGTTACGTAGTAGTACTATTAGCCAGATATATATGTCCTAGATCTAGCATCCTTATCCCTAAAGACGTGCTGATAGACTGAAAGTACACTGAATTCACCCAGCCATTTCTTTCAGTCTTTCTACATGATGAATTTATTTTCAACCTTTTTCTTTTTGCCATCAATAAATTACCATCATCGGCATACACTCTCAACACCCTTCGCTATAATAAACTTCTAAATAAGCCCACGTTCGCGACACGAATTTTGAATATCAAGTCGATAGTATACTATTGTCCTTAACACTGAAATTACTCTAGCTTGGTTACATGTGCACTCTACAGTATCTTTGATCCTATACCATGCACAGGTATAGCAATTTAGTTAGATGGGCAAGTTATGACTTAATATATCTACTATGTATACACACACACACACACACACACACACACATATATATATATATATATATATATATATATATATATATATATATATATACATATATGTATTATATGTTTGTGTGTGTGTGTGTGAGAGAGAGAGAGAGAGAGAGAGAGAGAGATGCGTATGGTTTTTACGTTCTTGATGATGCAAGAAATAAATCCAATGCTCTTAGCATTCAAATATTGAACAAGAACATGAGATGAAAATTCTCCAAAATTCAGTTATCAGAAAACAAACGTCAATAATCAGTGAAATAACTTATAGGCATAGGTCTATAAAACAAACCCAGTCTGTAGAAAACTCGATACCGGTCAATGCATTTAACCTAAACAGACCTAATCTAATCTTAATTCTTTAATGCCAATAGTCTATATTATTCTTAGCTATGTTTGTAATTTCACTAAAAAACAAAATATCTCTATCAACAAAATCAATTTGACTAAATGTTTCGTCTCTATCTAATTGCCTAGCCAGCCTGGTGACTCATGTCAAGCCTGGAGAAGTTAAAACGAAGTAGCTACGTCGATAAAACGTAGTGACTCACCGGGAAATTTGCCCTGTTTTCCCACCTACGGGATTTTTAGCCCTGTTCATAATCAAGAAAAACAGCCACCGGCTCTTACTGGGCCGATGTCCGCCATGTCTATATTTCTTTTTCTTTTATTTCATCGATGGAAGATGGTTTGGTTTCAAATGCGTGTTGATGTTGTTAACGAAAATAAAATAATTCGCGCTTTGTGTTATTATGTTATTTGCATGTTGTGTGTGACTGTGCGCGCGAGTGTTCGTTCGTACATGCATCCACGGGGGCGTCTTTAGGTTGTGAGACTGCGATTGCGTGGAGTAGGTGACGCAGTACGACAACCCCTAAGCACTACCCTATATACAAATTACTTACACTCTTTGTTGCCTCTCTTCACCTTTAATCGGCGCTTTTTGCATTACCGAATGCAGCAGAGAAGGATTTACCCTCGTATAATATACATAACCAGCAGTGTGACGCAAAAATCGAATAATTAGAGCATGAGAAATAAGATGACGAAATGGGATAGGGAGGCGCAACCGTACTGCGCCACTCGGCGCCCCTATTATAAAGCCCGTTCTGCTCTCGCGAGTATCTCCCTACACGTGGCCGAAAGCTCCCCTTGTTTTGCGCTGGATTTCACCACGAAAGATTCCCTGCGATGCGAATCGCCTGCAAATGACTGTAGTAACATCTCGTAGTGGATCTGTCACCGTCGCCGAAAAGTGTCATGACACACTTTCGCCGCAAATCAGGTGAGAAGTTAAAGCGGTTGGGCGATCGAGAACATTGACGCTTTACCGAGTCCGCGTTGCACCCACGCGATTGTGCACTCTTATAAAAACCCTCTCTCTCTCTCTCTCTCTCTCTCTCTCTCTCTCTCTCTCTCTCTCTCGTGGTTACGTAAACGCCATTATCGTGATCGGATATTATTCGAAACGGGGCGGGCGGTGGTCACGTTGAGAGAATTAAATAGTTAAGGGCTGTTATTTAATTTTCAGCTTCCAAGTGGTACCTACGTAGTATTACATGTTTGAATACGCGTATTGATTTTAATTATGACGCATCAAAACAATTCACCAGAAGCGATGTAATATATGATGCGGCTCCGTAACTCTGTGTATATATATATATATATATATATATATATATATATATATATATATATATATATATATATATATATATATATATATATATATATATATATATATATATATATAATAGACACACACACGTGTGGATAGAGTGAGTACGTGCGTCAAATAGTAAATATTTTGAAGCATAAACGTTGCGGATTAGGGTCGAACTTATTGTTCCTCTGGACGTGTTTCTAGATACTTCAGGGGGAGTTTGCTTGCGTTTGATAAAAGATAAAACGAGCGGATCTCTCTCTCTCTCTCTCTCTCTCTCTCTCTCTCTCTCTCTCTCTCTCGCCTACATGTGAAGTTCAAAACCAACAAACGGATACGAGCAACTCCAAACCTAGTCTAACTAGTGAAATAAAATCTGGAATGTCGAAAAAGTGAGAATCACCACCAAACGTGATCATATGTTCATTGAAAGTTTCACTGTAAGAATGGTACTACATTCACTTTCCAAGAGAGAGAGAAAGCGTATGTAGGTATTAGTTATAAAAATTACTCCGAGCTACACAGCAAAGACAATATGCGTGAATTTATATGAATGCTGATATGTTTGTATGTGAGAGAGAGAGAGAGAGAGAGAGAGCGAGCGAGGTATTTCTCTAAAAACAAGCAAAGAGTTTTTATGTGTTTTGTTTTCCCTCTTCTGGTCTGTAGCCGAAATATCAAGTGGCCAGAGGCACAAACACTTCAGCTCTTCGCCCCGCTAAATTGTTAGGTGTTATGCGTGTGTGCGTTTGTCTTCCAATGATTGGATTGAATTAACGTGTTGATTTATTTATTATTTTGCTGAATTTCGCAATCTTCACTTAGGCTAAATAAAACGCCACTATCCGTTCGTAATATGACGTCATTGTTCGGATGTTGATGTGTTTATAGTCTTTATCTGTTACTGCTTTGTATCCATTGATGACGTCATGAGACGTGTGAGTACAAGCATAGTGATCACCCGATCAGTTGGACACAGTAGAATAATCTACGAGTACACATTAACAGTCACTTAGTTGAAGCAGTATTGTAGGGGAAATATATTAAATGCACTTGTCATACATAGTTGTTAATGTCTGAATTTGCTATGAGTCTACTTTACATAGTTGTTAATGTCTGAATTCGCTATGAGTCTACTTGAGTGCATTGAGGCCTGACTGTCTGCAGACTGCAATTTTTCTCATTCTCATGAAAATCCTTCTAACCTGGTCATACTAGTGTCAGGAAACATGATTTTGGAAATGCCAACATTTTGCAACGATTATTTCATAATGGCTACAGAAAGCTGCTATATTTTAATGTTAACCGCCGAAATCACAGGAAGGTGATGTGAAGTCTAATTGTAACGTCTGCAAAATATACTCAGTCATGATCTTAATCATTTTTGAAGTAGCTATCTCCGTCTCAGAGTGCCAATATGATATATATATATATATATATATATATATATATATATATATATATATATATATATATATATACCTTATTAACCAAGGAGTGAGAAGTCCCAAGATCGGTTGAAATTGACAGTAGGTACAGCTGTTTTGGAGAGACAATCAAGTTAACTCCAATATATCTCACATTGAGAAGAGTCACTTTAGACAACTTACATTTTGGATGAAATTAAAAAGCAGCCTTTTCACTGTGATGGCATCGTCTTAATAAAACTAATTATCGTTCCGGATGGCCTAGCTGATAAAAATGGCAACGTTTGATAATGATATCGAAGTCTCGTTCAGCGAGGGAACTCGCATTAGGTGAAAGAAATGAATAGGAAATAGGTTAGCCGTTGAAAATGCGCTTCCAGGAACCTTATGAAGAAGAAGAAGAGGAAGTGATTCTTGGAAATAACCAAAGGGCGCAGGCTTTGGAGGTGGAGGTGGAGGGTGGGGTATCAGTCGATTAGTCGCCTTGTTCTATCGAACACCAAGCTTTCTTTCTCCACCCTTTTGCTTTATTCCTTGTTTTCCAAAGACATCGCTGAGTGTATGGACGTGAAAATGAGAAATATTTCTTTTTGATCGATAATGACAAAGCCGGAAACGGCGGTCTCCTGACGAGCGAAGAGCCATGTATGAGTGTGAGAGACGTGCTTCTTACGTAACACGAGCGACGACCTCTCGCCCATCGGTGAGAATTGCAGTTTTCTGCGTCGACCAACAGGTTTTTTCTTCTTGTTCTTTCCCTCTCTTTCGCCTGTCTGGTTCTTCTTTGTTTAAACCTGCAGTCCTGATCATTTCAAAGCGGTTCTTATTGGGCAGATTACTAAGTATCCACGATTTCCAAAAGAGCAGGAAAAAAAAAAGAATGGCTACAATTCCATTGCTGCAGCCAATTAAATTAGAAAAGATCAGTTGACAGTAAATGCGCTGAGGCTATCAATGCTGATGCTGTGACGATGTATCTATTGGCGGGAACATTTAAAATAGTTTTTCGGTTTGGAAAGCCATTTTTTTAAATCACAATGAGAATTTGCATTCGAATGTGCTTTTAAAAATACAAGCTTCCACTGTTGCCTCTTGGTAGGAGTCGCACAGGATTGAAAACGCTTAGTTCACGTACGACATTACCACACCGTTTAGTCATCTCTCTCTCTCTCTCTCTCTCTCTCTCTCTCTCTCTCTCTCTCTCTCTCTCTCTCGGATCATACACTCTTCACT
The DNA here is from genome assembly GCF_015104395.2 of Macrobrachium nipponense. Lineage (NCBI taxonomy): Eukaryota > Metazoa > Arthropoda > Malacostraca > Decapoda > Palaemonidae > Macrobrachium > Macrobrachium nipponense. The sequence goes on along the minus strand of NC_087215.1, from coordinate 46,108,695 downwards.
TACACATCATCTCTATCTTCTGCACGTGACAAGCATCTCAAAACTTTTCTGATCTATCGTTTGACCTAAACACGGGTCGGCAACCTCCGGCTCGCGGGCCACGTCCAGCCAGCGAGGGATGTCATTCCTGGCGCCAACTTAACACCTGGACACTAATTAATTATCTACAGTTCTTACCTAGTTGAAGGCGTTGAGCAATCTTTTGAGTAAATTTGATATCATGGCCCTTCTCGCCTCTTAAGAATGCGTAACTGTCTGGCCCGCCCTCTGCAAAAGGTTGCCGACCCCTGACCTAAGTAAACCTCTTTGACCACTTTTACATCTCGTAAAAATCACTTTCCAATCCTTCCTCCGTGTTACTTTATGACCAGTTCCTTTGGTATATTTCAGTCCATTTTCTTTCTTTCCAATTAATGTTGTTTTTCAAAGAGACGACTTTGCAATCCCTTAATACGTTCCAACTTTGGCACCCATAGACTGATTTTCTCTTCCAGATCTTTTACTAATTATGTGTAAGTGTGTGTGTGTGTGATGTGTGTGTGTGTGCTATTTATATAGGTCTCAAACAAAGTATCATGAAAACAGTTTTCTTTGGTACAGGACCTGCCATGTAACATCTTGATTAGGATCTAGTAACTTCTCTACAACGACGTGGTAATTACACGGGGATCGAGAAAATATTCCTACTTCTGACATACTACTCGTAGATCTTCAAAGTCATTCCAAGCCACGTTTAATTATGCTTGTCGTTAATGTATTTGCTCAGTTAGATCTACTTGTGAAATGGAGGATAGAATGAGATCTTTTTGCAATAGTGAATTTCTGATCTCGAATCTGGGATGGCTGTCCGTTTCAATCAGTGATTTAGGATGAGGCTTTCTGCTTATCGTCCAGCCAAAGGCAAAGTGTTCAGTTTAAGTGCAATAAATGCAAAATATTAAGTTTACAGAGCAGTAGAAGCCATATTGCTTTATTTACAGAGCAGTAGAAGACAAAATATACAGCTTACATTGCAATAGAAGGCAAACTGTTCAGCTTAGAGAGCATTCGAAGGCAATATGTAACACGTTCAGTTTACAGAGCAGTAAAAGGCAATAGCAGTAGAAGACGAAACGTCTAATTTTTAATGCAGTAGAAAATAAAATTGTCTGTTAAAGCACATTAAAAGGCAAATGCCTTCTGTACAGAGTAGTAGAAGGCAAATTGTCCAATTTATAGTGCAGAGGGTAAAATGTTCAATTTACAGAGTAGTAGAGGGCAAATTCTTCAGTATACAGAGCAGTAGAGGACTAAATGGTTGGTTTACAGTGCTGTAGAAAGCAAAATGTCTAATTTATAGTGCATTAGAGGGCAAAATGTTCAGTTTACACCACAATAGAAGGTAAAATGTTAAGTTTACGGAGCATTTGAAGGCAAATTGTTCTGTTTGCAGAGTAGTCGAAGGTAAAAAGTTCAGTTTACAGAGAAGTAGAACGCAAAATGCAGGGTCTACAAAGAAGTGGTGTTTTAAATGTTCAATTCACAGAGCAGTTGAATGTAAAATAACCAGATTACAGAGCAAGAGAAGGCTGAATGCTCGGTTTACAGAGAAGCATAGAAGAAGGCAAAATGGTTGATTTACACAGAAGTAGAAGTTCAAAAGTTTCAGCTTACAGTACGCTAGAAGGGACAAATGTTCTCCTTAAAGAGACAAAATGATCAAGTGTACATAGCAGTACAGGCAAAACGATCAGTTTACATTGCAATAAATGTCGGACCACAGTGTGGTAGAAGGTAAAATGTTCAATTTACAGCACAGCTAAAGGCAAAATGTTCAGTTTACTGGACAGTAGAGGGCAAAATGTTTGGTTTCAGATAATTAGAAGGCAAAATGTTTGGTTACAGATAATTAAAAGGCAAAATGTTTGGTTGCAGATAATTAAAAGGCAAAATGTTTGGTTACAGATAATTAAAAGGCAAAATGTTTGGTTTCACAGAATTAAAACGCAAAATATTTGGTTTAAGAGACTTAGAAAGCAAAATGTTTGGTTTCAAAGAATTAAAAGTGAAAATGTTGAGTTTACAGTGCAGTAGAATAAAGAAAATTTTACAGAGCATTAATAAAAAAAAAAAAAAAGTTCGATTTTTTGTGAAGTAGAAGGCAAAATGTGCAGTTGATCGTGAAGTTCAGGCAAACCGTTCAGTTTACAGAGCAGTAGAAGGAAATGTATTCTGTTTACACAGATGTAGAAGACAAAATGTTCTCTTTGCAGTGCAGTAGAAGACAAAACATTAGGTTTGTCGTGACGTAGAAGGGGAACTGTTCTGTTTAGAATGAATCAGAAGAAAAGATGTTGTGCTTACAATGAAGTAGCCGGTAAACTATTCAGTTTACAGATTAATAGAAGCCAGAATATTTGCTTTTCAAAACATTAGAAGGCAAACTGTTTGGTTTACATAGAGGAAGGAAAAATGTTCGGTTTACCACTCAGTATATGGCAAAATGCTCAGTTTAAAGTGTATAAAAGGCAAAATGTCAAATTTATAGAACAGTAGAAGGCAAAATGTTAAATTTATAGAGCAGTAGGGGGCAAATTGTTAACCTTGCAGCTCATTGGTAGGCAAAATATTCAGTTTATTCCAAAGCAGAATGCAAAACATTCAGCTTTCAATGAAGTAGAAGTCAAATTTTCCATTTTGTATGGCCGCAATAACAAATATTCAGTTTTAGTCCAGTAACAGGGAAATTATTCAGTTTACAGTCATGTAGAAGGCAAAATGTTTTGTTTATAGTGCAGTAGGAAATAGAATGTCCAGTTTGCAGTCCAGTAGAATGTAAAATGTTCATTTACAGTTCAGTATAAGGCGATTATGCTCAGTATACAAATTAGTGGGGTCAAAATGTTCAGTTTACAGTGTAGTAAAGGAAAATGTCCAGTTTGCATAAGAGCAGAAGGCAAAATGTTTGTTTTACAGAGCCCTACAAGGCAGTGTTCTGTATTAAGTGATATAGAAGACAAAATGTTCAGTTTGTGGCTCAGTAAATGACAAAATATTTGGTTTACACAGAAGTAGAATGCAAAATATTTAGATTACAGTGCAGTAGAAAGAAAACTTTTTACAGTAAAGTAAAGACAAAATCTTCAGATTACAGAGCAGTAGAGGCCAGGCAGAATGTTCAGTTTACAGAGCGGTAAAAGGCTAAATGCTCAGGATATTGTGCAGTAGACTGTAAAAAATTCGGTTGAAATTTTAACTTTACAGTGCAGTAGATGTCAAAATGCCCACCTGATAGTTCAGTATAAAGCAAATTATCTAGTTAACAGTGAAGTGCGAGGGAAAATGTTAATGGCAACATTTCCAATTTACAAATACAAAAGAAGGTAAAATATCCAGTTTACAGTCCAGCAGATGGAAAACTGTCTAGCTTACAGTGCAGTAGAAAGTAAAATCTCAGTTTGCAGTGCCATGTAAAATGTGTTCAGGTGCAGTCTAGCAGAAAGTAAATTATTCAGACAAGGTGTTCATTTTTATTCAGTAGAAGGCAAAATGTTCACTGTACAGCACAGTAAAGTCGAAATGTTCAGGTAACATCTCCAATTTATAACATGGGTGAAGGGACAATACCCAGTTTACAGTGTAGTAAAAGAAAAAATGTTCAATTACAGTGCAGTTGAAGGCAAAATGTTCACTTCACATTTTAGTAGATGACAAAATGTTCAGTTTACAGCACATTCGATGGCAAACTGTCAAATGTACAATGCAGTAAAGGCAAAATATCCATTTATGGTCAAGCAAAAGGCTAAATGTTTAATTCAAAGTCCAATAGAAACTACAATTATAGGTTTACATTCCAGTAGAACAAAAACCGTTCCGTTTACTGTCAAATAGAAGATAAGCTGTTTAGTTTCCAGTCCATTAGAAAACAAAAAGTTTACTTTACAAAGTAGTAGAAACCAAATAATAATAATAAATTTATAGTAGAGTAGGATGCAAAATATCCAGTATACAATGCAGTAGGTGGCAAAATATTTAGTTTACAGGTCGGTAGAATGTAAAATTAAGTAGTTTACATTCTTATTACCAGCAAAATGTTTAGTTTACAGTATAGTAGAAGGCAAAATATCCACATTACAGTGCAATAGAAAGTAAAATGTCCAGTTTGCAGCTCAGTAGAAAACAAAATATTAATCTATAGACCAGCAGAATGTATAATGTTTGGTTTATAGTCCAGTAGAAAGCAAAAGTTTCAGTTTATAGTCCATTATAAGGAAAAATGTTCAAATTGAAGTCCAGTAGAAGAGTAATGTACAGTGTACTGTACAATAATTGGCACAATGTCCAGTAAAAGGCAAAATATTTAGTTACAGTCCAGTAGAAGGGAAAATATTCTGTGTACAGTCAAGTTTACAGGCCAATACAAGTTAAAATGTTCAGTTTATTAGAAGGGATAATGTTAAGTTTACAGCGCATTGGATGGCAAAATATTCAGTTTACAGAGCATCAGATGGCAAAATTTTCTGTTTACAGTCCAGTAGAAGAAATAATGTTCAGTTAACAAACAGTGAATCAGAACACAAACGAAGTGTATAAGAGGGTAAATTTTTCAGTTAACAATGTATTATTATTATTATTATTATTATTATTATTATTATTATTATTATTATTATTATTATTATTATTATTATTATTATTATTCAGAAGAAGAAGAAACCTATTCATACAGAAGAATCCCACAGGGGCCATTGACATAGAATTCAAGCTTCCAAAGTAAATGGTATTCATTAGGTATGACAAAGTAAAAGGAAATACGGAAAGTAGAGATCTCGCTTATTAACTAAAAAGAATAAAGTAATTAACTGATAAATAGATAAAATATATCCAAATGCAAGGAGAATAGTATTAAGGTGATAATACATTGCATCTCTGTTTGAACTTCTGAAGTTCCGGTTGAACAATGTCCTCTGGGAGGAAGTTTCCAGTCCAACAGTGCAGTGTGAGGAATGAGACTCTGGAACTAAGAAGTTCGACAGCGAAGCACATTTATTTGCATATTGGTGCTGCTGTTTGGGGAATCTAGTTGCTCTCGGCAGGTAAAGGGGATCAGGGATCAGTTATTAATGTCAAAGATCTTTGTTAAAATACAAGAGACCATCCGTCGATGGTCCAAGTCATCACTACAGCTATTAGGAAACAGAAATCCACCACCATGAAGCACTCTATCTAAAAGAGGTAAATCTTTGGCAGAAGCAGACTTCCACACAATAGAATAGTATTAGTAAAGGAAGCACAATGGGCCTAAAACAGGTTGCATTGATTTTATCACTACTATAAATACATGAGGCGTTACAAACATATCTAACTTTCGTGGGGCATTTGCTGAAACTTTCATTAGATGTTTTTAAAAAGTAAGATGTGAGTCAAAAGTTACACCTAGAATACTTAAAACTTCAGATTCATTCAGCAAAGTTCCATCCACCTGAAGGGGAAGATGGGGTAGAAAATCAGTACGAGATCTGCTAATCAACAGTGTTTTCCTTTTACTGGAGTTCAACTTCATATCTCACCAAGTGCACCCCTCATTGATATGGTCCATGTCCCGACTGAAGCTGAGGGGAGCTTCATTTTTCATAAGTGGAGACATTACATACTACACCCACAAGTGTTGCATCATCGGCATACTGAACAGTCTTGTTTTCTAGCCCAACAACCATGCCACTTGTATACTCTAAAAAAAGTAGGTTTTGTTTGCTAAAGATTCCGTCCATATCATCTTGCTGCTGCCTACCTATAAGGAAATTTTGGAGAAATCCTAAAACCTATCTACCCACTCCAAGATTTTGGAGTTTATAAATAAGTGTCATGTGATTTACTAAGTCAAAAGAAGCACTAAAATCCATTTGAACTACTCTACACTCAAAACTCTTATCAAGGTTCCTTTGCAAATGGCTTTCCAATTCTAAAAGAGCATTGCAGGTACCTAACTGCTTCCTATATGTATTTTGGCCATTTGCTAACAATCATTTAAATTCCACATACTTATTTAGTTGCTTAAAAATAACTTTATTTTTGACATCTTTGGAGAGCACAGGGATAAAAGATGTTGGTCTGTAGTTGCTGCAGTCTGTAGTTATGCCACTCTTTGGAACAGGCACTGTATTACTAAGCTTATGCTCATCTGCAAAGATACTACATTGACAAAAATCTATAGAATCTACTAATCTTGGGAGACAACACACTAAAAGTTTTTTTTAAAAAACAAAGGGAAGAAACCATCTAGATCTTTTCCACCCCCTGCTAATCGAGAATATGCTTAACATCCCTGGAGTGAAATGCAAATTTTGTAAGCAAGAGTTCAGGATGTAAATTATTAGGGAGAGAGACATCTTCAGCTGATTGCTTAGCTTCAGAGCTCGATGAAGCAGTTCAGTCTTTTCCTTAGGGCTGGTAACCAATCTACCATCATCTGTTAGTAGTGGTGGAATGGAAGACTAGCATGACTTAAAGATATATTTTGCCAGTTTAGTCCATTGCAGATAAGGTTGAGAAATTCCTTCAAGTTTCCTCTTAAAGGAATTATTGGCTGCATGCTAAGCACAGCAAAACTCGACAAAAATGGTGTTATTTTCATTTGAACAATTTCAACTCCCTGTGTTAAATTTGGTCTGTTTGTCATGGTAGGCTCTTCTACCTCTATCATCAAACCATGGTTGGTCATTTGTCCTAAATTTGATGACCTTTCTAGGGACATATCTGATTAAAATAGCCGTCGACATTTCATGTAACTTCTTCTTGAGATCAGGATCTAATATACAATCTGAAATTTTAAGTGGCTAATAAGCTTCAATAATGCGATCTTAATTGGCTCTAGATTTCAGCCTGACAGTTTTTCCAATGGTGGCATTAGGAATATACTGATTGACAGATATGTCCATCTTAGTGGTGCAATAATCAGAAGTGTTTATATATTCACAGACTTTGGACTTGACAATAGCTGGAGGTCTAATCTATAACCAGAAATGTTTGTGGGTTCTCAATTAACTGGGCAAAATCAGAGGATACACAGAACTCAAGAGCAAACCTGCCATGTTGGTTTGTGGAATTTGAATTAAGCCATTCACTGTGCTTTGCATCAGTCTCCACAAATAATGAATGAAGATTTTGAATCCTGTGACTGAGCCATACTAATCCTTCCCAGAAGACAGTCAAATACGAGTATAGAATTGTCTATATTTGAATTGCGGTTGACAGCAAATACGTAAACATTGTAGAACTTACTGAAAATTTTAAAACAAAGAACATAGCAACTATGCTCCAATATTTTTTTTACAATGAATAGGTTGTTTGTATACAGTCATGCCTTGCGCACGTGGATGTTATGACGATAAATAAAGCTACGGCAAGCAAACTCCAGGATTAAAATCTCAACCTTTGACTTGTTACTACTTACAAGAATCTCAGATAAAAATGAAATCGTAGTTACAGGTACAACTCTGGAGATCAAGAAAATTTTACCTTTAGCCCCGAAGTACTGTGCAATTTTCCTTACTGTGATTAGCTCCCAAAAGAATTGAGTTTAACAACGTAAAATCAGTATCAAGACTAACAAATGAACTCATAATAACAGTAACATTGTGAAACTCAACAGAACAATAAACAACAATACCATCAAGAACAGTATTTACATTATTTTAAAAAGATATTTTGTTGAAAGTGTAAATAAACGTGACCATATGTCACTGAAAAAAGTGCTGGAAGCAACTGTTCATCAAGTGGGGCCAGCACACCTTGTAAGGCAAAATAAATCTGCCAGGTTTGCCACAACAACTGGTGGAGGACAGTCAGGATGAATTTAGAAATAAAACACTCAGAAGGAAAAGACTAGGTAAAGATAAAAGTACTTTCTTGATGATCCACCAAGCATCAGCTTGTCCTACTCACTTTTCAAAAATAACAGGAAAGTGAGCGAAAAAGAGGATAAATGCCTGATTGTACCCTCAGGTAAGGGAAATCAAGCTAAGACCATCGAAGGTTATGGTACAACGGCTATGACACAGGCTAAGGTTGAACCCAATTGTGTTGGAGACAATAGAACTTTCTAATAAAACCAACAGGTTTGTTCTATCGCCAATTCCTCTCTCCCTTTATCTAGAGAGAAAGGGGAACGTGCATCTAAACAATCTACTGAAAGATGAAAAGCAGGGTGCCTATGTCATGAGGACTCGCCTGCATGACTCATCCATCCAACACATGACAACTCACTACCTGCCTCTGCCCTACAAGAGAGAAAGGTAAAAAAGCAAAGGGAAGAGTCCAGTCACTCACACATTCTCTATCGCTTACCAAATACCCTGCTCCTTAGGATGTTAGATGAGCTACACAACTTATTGAGCAGCCACCACAGGACCCAAGGAAAATGTGTCCAAGGACTTGTGGGCAACATTACGAAGGAAGAATAATGTGAATGTGGTCTGGCTGAACTGACAGGTTCTTTCAGAATGGTAGACATTGGGTGATGCCCTTAACCTCTTGAGCTCTCGCCTAAACCAGACTCCTGTCTACCTCATCAGACTAAGAGTAAAACCACTTGATTGTCTCATGAAGCCAGAAAGAGATCATGTAATTAGACACCTCGAAGAGGTGTTGGCACTCAGGCCAGAGATGCCGAGTTCACTTAAGGTAGTACCACAGCACCCTTACTAGACAGTGTAGCATCTTGTCTCAATCATTACCTACAAAGTCCTCAAGGGAGGGGATCATAAAGAACTCTAATCTGGCATCAGAGACCAACATATTCTGAGTCTTCGCCACAAATTCTGGGACCAGCTGGAATGCAACTGAGTCCCAACCCCTCAAGTACTTAACATCAAAGGAAAGACCATGAAGCTCTCCTATTTTCTTTGCCGAAGCCAGGACAAGCAAGAAAACGGTCATAAGGGTCAGATCCTAGTCTGATGACTCTTAACAGCTCATACATGCACGAGTCAGGATCCTCAAAACAAGAGTCACCTGCCACTCAGGGGACTGAGTTCCCTGGGTGGTCAAGATGGTTCAAAGCTTCTCAAAAGCATGGAGATCTCCCATGAGAATGAGAGACCCATCTCTTTCAACCAAAGAACTTGGCTAAGAGCAGTTTTATAACCCTTAATGGCCCAAACTGAGAGAAGTATCTCTCGGCCAAGATAGATTAGAAAGTCCGCTACTTAGCGAAGAGTATCTCTGACCTGAGAGATATCCATTGATGACACCAGCTACAAAAATGGGAAGGTGGCCCATTTCCCCCGGTACACAGGTTGTATCACAGGGTATCTCTCTCGGTACCTCAGATGGCAGAACTGGCAAGTCCAGATGCCTACTAGTGTGTGGCCACTTTGGAGCCACCATAGTCAATTTCAGATTCAGGGTGATCATGACTTTGCTGATTACCTGACAAACTAGGCCGAATGGAGGTAAGATGCATGCCTCTAGATTGTCCCATCGGTGCTGGAACACATCCTCCATTGGTGCCCAGTACAATTGAGCAAAACGCCACCAACTTCCTATTGTATTGGGTTGTGAATAGGTCTATGATGGGTAGATCCCACTCATTGAATAGCCTCTGCAAGTCTTGGTGTAAGGACCATTCCATCCCTGTTACCTGACTCTGGTAACTGAGGTTGTCCCCCAATACATTCTGAGACCCCAGACTGTACCTGGGTGACAGCTCTACCTAGTGCACTACTGCCCACTTGTGCACCTGCACTGCAAATTCGTGTAGCTGGAAGGAAACTTGCCCTTCTGCTTGTTGACATTTGCCATCACTGGTGTGTCACTCAACAGTACCATGGAGTGGCCCATCCCTTGGTCCTGAAACTCTTGAAGGGCTTAAAAGCTTACCTTCCAGGATCATTGATGTGTAGGTGTTTGTCATTCTGGTCCCACACAGCTGCAGCTAACAACTATTCCAGGTGCACACCACATTCCTCAGTCAGTGCATCCAAAAACAGAAGCATCTTGGGAGGAGGAATGCCCAAAGGTACTCCTATCTAGATGTTCCTGTTGTCTAACCACCAAGCTAGATCTTTCCTTACCTCTTCTGAAAGAGAAATGGGAAAGAAAGAAGGGTCCTTCACTGGGGGCCAAAACTCCTTCATCCTCTACTGAAGGGAGCATAGGTGAAGCTGCCCTTGAGGAACCAGCTTCTCCGAAGATAACAGGTAATCAAGAACTACTTACCACTGGCAGGCAGGTTGTTCCTGTCCAGAAAGGAACCTCTACATGAACACTCTGAACCTGCTGATATGCAAGTCCAAAAAGACACTTTACTCTCTGCTCGGGTGTGAGAGCCAATTTTTGAAGTTGATCATCACAAAACTTGAGGAGATAATCCCTATCTTGAAGCAACTGCAGCATTGAGCTCACCAGAACCAGCCAACTGTCCAGGTAACTCAAAAGATTTATCCCATATGAATGGGCTCAAGCTGAGACCAGTGTGGACATACGAGTGAACACTTCGGAGCAGCTGAGAGCCCAAAACAAAGTGCCCTGAACTGGAACACTGTTCCCCCTAAAGGATAAAGCAGACACTTGCGAGAAGACCTATGGATTAGTTTTTGAAAACACACATCCTTCAAGTCCATCTTGAACCAGGTCTGGCAAATGAATCGGTTCAGGGGAGGGAGGTCAATGGTTGGTCTCCAGCCACCTGTCACCTCCCCCACTAGGAATAAATGACTGACTGTAGAAACTTGGAGTCTGATCCATCTTGCCTTTCTTGAATATTGCATTCATCTCTTCCCAAAGGTCAAGGCCCTTCCCTGAGTCTGGAACATGTCTGGAAGCAGACTGGATCAAGAGTGACAGGTGGCAAAGACATCTACTACCCACATTTCCACTCTATGTTGTTGCCATGTTGCCCAGTGACCTGACAGGTACCTCCCCACCATCGGCAGCAAGCAGGAAGGCACACAACCCTTAGTTTCCTCTACCCTTCTTCTTGCCCTTGCCCCCATTCCTAGTGTGGGAGGGGGACTGAAAGGGATTTGACTGTTCACCTTTCGCTACTGGGCAGAGGAAGTCTCGTGACCATTATGACAGGCCAAAGAAGTCTGGGACTTCCTCTGACCTGAAGAGGGAGAGACAGGTCGGGCTGCAGTGCCACACGAAAATTCAAGTCTTAGACACTGCCTAGTGAACACACTTGTTGTTCTTGATGCATAGCATGGGAAGGGACCTGAAAGGGATGTGACTGCCCACCTTTTTTTACTGGGCAGAAGAAGTCCAATTACCTCTACAATGGGCCAAGGAAGTCTGGAACTTTCCCTGACTTGAAGAGGAAGAGCCAGCCTGACCAGCTGCAGTGCCATGCAAAGACTCGAGGGTCTTAGACACTGCATGACGAACAAACTTGTTTTGCTTGATAAAACATAGCATCTCATCTCTTCAGAACTAGGTTCATCCACAAGTTTGCCATCTGGTGGGCAAGGTAGGTGATGGCCCTACCTCGAGACATCACTCTCCTAACGTCTGAGTCTTCTTCGGGTGTACATGAACCCATAGAAGAGGAAGCGATCTTTGCCAGCAGCAATGACCAAAGATCAATCCATGAGACTGTCTGGAATGCTGCCATGGCAGTCGATTCCAGTGCCACTGCCTCTGCCTGCAAGAGGGAGACTCCCTCCACACAGAGTCACTCAGTGACAGGCATGGACACAGATGAGTCAGGTTTGGGTCAACCAGTTTGGTTGGTAGTCGTCTCTCCAAGGGAATATAGTATTTCCTCTGGTGAGCTACAGGTGAAGGAAGTGTCTTGCTAGAATGACTAGACCGAAGCGAGTTCTCTCGCCCAGAAATCAGAGAATTCACCTAGTTCAAGACTCCATCTGCAAGCCTCGACCAAGGCAAGCCCATCAAGAACCTGGGTTCCCTCTGTGGTCCCCAAAAAGACTTGATGGCTGACAAATGGTTCACAAGAGAAGCCTTGAGATCATTATAATGCAGTACCATACCATTGATCTCCCAGAAATACGTCTGTAACTCTGGGGTGGGCGTCTGAGTCCTGCACACAGGACAATCAGGCCCTCCAGGTCCTGGTCCTCCCAAATCACTCTCTCTGTAGGAGGGAGATGCATGCCAGTGGCCCCCTGTAATCCCTCAAACACCCAAGCATACGTGCTGTCTGATCTGAGGACCAAACCAGGAATGTGCGCTACTGCAGACGGGCTGGGATGGGTTCAAGAACGGTCCTGGTCCTGAGCCATAGACCTGCCTGGCTCCCGGCTCCTAGAAAACCCCAAGGAAGTGGAGGGGACAGATGAGGGATCGTGAACACCCTTGCCCAATAGATCAGGAGAGAAAGAATAGTTCTGCTCACGCAAAGTTGACTGGGGGCTGTCCAATGAGTGTGCTCCAGCCTTCTCAGAAGCCAGGGCTTCTACAGGAGAACAATATTGAGCAGAGACTTCCTCTTGCTTTGCCCAGGTGACTGGGACACCATGCCTGGAGCCCTGGGCCACTCTCTGTGAATAGCAAGAGGCGGTTGAGGGACCACCAGCATGATCTATGTTCACCTTCACTCACTAAGCCATGCTGGCAGCCGAGCCCGGGTCCGTAGACTGGGGACCCTTACCAGCCCTTGTAGGCGAGCTCCCAGTGCATTGAGGGTCCAAAGAACCCCAGGCAGTAGTTGCTCCCACACACACAGCAGCAGGAACAGTGGTACTCGTGGTAGTGCTAGTGAGAAACCTGGTAACCCTCTCTGGAGGAGAGTGCTGGCCGCTTGAAGCATTACGAGACTTCCCATGGGCAGGCAAGGCAACCTTCTTCTTCCCCTGTTTGTTAGCTTTGGAAGAAGGGGGAAGATGACAGCATTCAATGACAAATAGGAAGACAATGACAACGACTTCCTTATCCTTTTCTTTGACTTCATATTTTTGCTAAGGGTGGCTTTAGACATCACCCAACAAGAAAGTTGATGGCAGCACTTTGGGACACATCGCCAAAGGAATGTATGGAATTACCAAGGATGTGATGATCACCCTTAAACCAGTAGATACCATAACCATAAAGCTCATCACAGTTATGATCAAAGTAGTAGCAGGAAGACCTTGCACAGCCTTCAGGTGATGAACCAGACCTGTCACACTTGGCTCCCCTGAGAGACCTAAGGAGGACCATAGTTTCTTAAGTCTCTTGGGCTCTACAGCACCTGTAAAGAAAGTCAGGTTAGGTGAGTCAGTCTCCCTACACCCCAAGAACAAGTGTCCTCCAGATGATAACTCCTCTTCCGAGCAAAGCAAAACAACCAGAGAGGAACCGGGTTGCTTGTCTTTTCCAACCCCAAAGACCTCTCTACTGTGACCAGTAAGAGTCATCAAAAGGGAAGCCTCTCTCTTATGAGAGATAGTAGCAGTTTGGTTGGCGACAAGAAGGAACCAGAGAGAATCTTCAGTGTCACCAGCAGAGTATTGAACTCCGATGACACCAGAGAAACTTTCTTCACTCCCTTCTTTTTCTCAACAAATTTCAACCACTGTACAGAAAGCCAGACCCAGCACTCTGAGCATGACCTAGATTTATTATAATCATGCCTACTGCAAGACACACAGTGAATGAAGATCTACCTCAATAGAGGAAAGGAAATGTTTACAGGGCCTGTCCTTCCTTGGGCAGTGCCAAGGGCTAGCGGCTTCCTCTCCACAGCACTAAGCTTTTGTAATTGAGTGGTTTGCATTTTATTATGGCAATGCACAATATATTTCAATATGGCAATCAGGCAGAGTGTGCAGCAGAAGTCTTCACTTGACGGCGGCTGAAAGCAAAATGGAGTGGAGACCAGTTTGAGCAGGGCTTCCCCCCTACCATCAGTAGTTAACAACATTGTCGGAAGGTTAAACAGCCATTCCAGCTCTTGTTCGCAAGTTAAATCCAATGTAAAGAACAAGAGTTTGTATTTGTGTAGGAATAAATTGTGTTTGTAATCCAGTAGAAGACAAGATATTTAGTTCACAATCCAATAGAAGGCAAAATGTTCAGTGTACAATCCAGTAGAAGCCAAATATTTAATTACAGCCCAGTAAAAGGCACAATATTTTTTATTCCATTCCAGTAGAAGGCATGATATTCAGTCTACACTCTAGTAGAATGTAAAATATTCTGTTTACAACCCTGTAGAAGGCAAAATTTTCATTTGACATTCCAGGGGAAGGTAATATATTTGTTTACAATCAGGTTGAAAGCAAAGCAGTTAATTTACGCTCCAGTAGACTAAAATATTCTGTTTTAATAAAGCAGAGGGCAGAATAATCTGTTTATAGTCCATAGGAAGGCAAAATACTCTGTTACAGTCAGGTAGAAGGCAAAATATGTAATATACTCTCCAGTAGAAGGCAAAATATTCTGTTCACAGCCCAGTAAAAGACAATATTTTCCGTTTATATTCCAGTAGAAAGCAACCTATTGTGTATGCAGTCCAGTCCACCAGAAGGCAAAATATTTAGTTTCCACCTGATATTGAAACGTTGAGTTTAAAGTCGAGTGGAAGGAAAAAGTTTTAGTTTCAGTGAAGAAGAAGGTAAAACGTTTAGTTTATATTCAAGTAGAATGCAAAATATTCCATTTATAGTCCAGTAGAAGAAAAATATTCCTTTGAGACTCCAGTAAAAGGCGGAATATTCTGTTTGCAGTGCACTGGTAAAATGTGGAATATTCTGTTTAGAACACAGCAGTAAAGGGAGGAATATTCTGTTAACAGTGCAGTAGTAGGCAAAATGTACAGTTTAAATTCAAGTACTAAAAGGAGAAATGTTCATTTTAAAGTCCAGTAGAAGGCAAACATTTAGTTTACTCTCTAGTAGAAGGCAAAATATTCTGATTACAGTGATAAAAAGAAAAATATCCAGTTTACAATTCTGGAGAGATATAAATATTCTGTTAACTCTCCAGTAGAAGGCAAAATATTTAGTTTACACTTCAGTAAACATCAAAATATTCAGTTCACAGTCCATTAGAAGGCAAGTTACTCAATTTACACTCCAGTGGAAGGCAAAATATTCAGTTTGCAGACCAGCAAGAAGTAAAATTTTCTGTTTGCACTCTAATAGACGACAAAATATTCTGTTTACAGTGTGGAATAAAGTCAAATCATTCAGTTTACAAGCCAGTAGAAGGCAAAATATTCAGTTTACACTCCGGTAAAAGACAAAATGTTCTGCTTACAGTGCAGTAGAAGTTCAAGTGTTCAATATAAAGTTCTTTAAAAGGCAAAATATTCAGTTTACATTCACTAGAAGAAAAAAATATTCAGTTACACACAAATAAAAGGCCTAATATTCAGTTTAGGATCCAGAAGAAGGCAATGTATTCATATCCTGTTTAGCCTATAGTCCAGTACAAGTTAAAATTCTCATTTAATGGTCTAGTAAAAGATAAAAGTTCAGTATACAGAGCATTAGAAGACGAGATGTTCAGTTATAGTCTATTAGAAGAGAAAATATTTTGTTTGCAGTTCAGTTCTAGGCAAAATGTTCAGTTTTCACTCTAGTGGAAGGCAAAAGATTAAGTTTGAAATTCAACAGAAGGCAAAAATATTCAGTTTACCATCCATTAAAGGCAAGATATTTAATTTGCAGTCCAGTAGAAGTTGAAATGTAAAGCTTAAATTCCAGGAAAAGGTGAAATGCTTAGTTTACAGTGCATTAGATGATAAAATTTTTCCACCTAAAGTGTAGCAGAAGGCAAAACATTAAGTTTACAGTTCAGTAAAAGGCAAAATATAGTTTTCCGTCCAGTAGAATGTAAAATGTTCGGTTTGCTGGTCAGTGAATGGCAAAACGTTCATTTACAGTACATTTGAAAGGAAAATGTCTGGTTTATAGCTCAGTAGAAGACAAAATATTCAGTTTACAGGCCAATAGAAGGAAACCATATTCGGTTGCCAGAGGAGTAGCAAGCAAAACGCTCATTTTACAGTGACGTAGAAGGCGAAATGTGGAATTTGCAGTGCAGCAGAAAAGACTGGGTCCATATTTCCCCAGAAATCCCTTTGACAGGACAGGTGATGTGGGCAGCAAGGAAACGTCTGTGAACTGAGAGGAGACCAGGAGGAGCGTGGACACGGGGCTGGGGCTGGGGGCTTGGGTGTGATTGTAGGTACAACAGGTGTGTTAGACAATAGAGCTGTAGTGAGAAATGCTTTCATAGCAAGAAATCCTGCAGTTTTCCTTGATCAGACGGAGGTGAAGTAACAATGAAGGTCACTCGGTCACCATGGACTTGGCTCTGAATATTTCATTAGGCAACTGAAGAAAAGGTCACTCGAATGACAGACTTTTTTTATGAGTATATCCATGCAGGATATATATATATATATATATATATATATATATATATATATATATATGTATATATATATATATATATATATATATATATATATATATATATATATTTATTTGAATTCTCTCTCTCTCTCTCAGGGGTGAATAAAGATTTTTTGTCAGATCTTGACAATGTTAAGGCAACAGAAGAAGAAATTGTAATTCTCAAGTCTTCCCTCGACATACTATCTCCTCGTTCCAAAAACGATGCCCTGTAGTTTTAAGAAGCCTTCGGTGGGCTTTATGAATTTATGTATTTTAGGCACCAAGGTCTAGAGAATATAAGGTTTTGTCAAGCGCAGCATAATTTGGGGTAGAGGATTAAACGGCTAGGTCCGTGACGTCACAAAAACCACAGTCGGGCTACTTAACTTTAGCAATCCTGCCTTTACTTTCTCTTTTTTATTTTTCTAAACACTCTAAGCTATTTGATAATTAAAGTAATAGACAGATGAAGGTTCTTCATCATTCTACGTTGTTAAAATGAATAATCATAGGAGAAATCATTAGAACATTTTCGCCAAATAACATTGAAAGTACAGAAAACCTACCTTTGCTTTCTTCATTTATTCCCGTTATTAAATACTATTATCTGTTTCTTCAGGAAAATAATAGTCACAAAAAAACTATTTTTTAATATATATATTAAATAATTATGAGGGAGTTCTAAAGAACATTCTAAACAATAATATGAATATATTTCTAGAATTAAACACATTTAACAAATCTCCATAAAATCACATTTCGCACAGATTTTAACATCATATTGCTAGCTATGTCGCTAACTTTTTTCATCTTAATCACCACTTTTCTGGAACTACTAATGTGTCTGTTCAAATTTCGAATTCTAATAAATGTTCGGCATCGAACAAAAGATTTCGGCTTCTGAAGTTATTTGGATGTGACTTATGTCCGCTAACTTAATGATCGCTCTTTTACTGCTGTTAAAACATTTATCCCCCCATGGTGAGAATCAAACATCTTATCCATGCACTTCAAATGATCAAGAAACACTAGGTTTCATTAGTCTGACCTTTCTAAAGCTTATGGCACCAATCCATGTGCCGTCTCCCTTTGTTACTTTTGCTCCTAAATGTTCCAGTTGTGGAAACTTGCGAGCAATGAACCCGCCAACAGGTCGCAAACCCTATTCTTCTTCTTCTATGGCATCTTCGTATGTTTGTTCTTCAACTTCCTGGTCTTTAAAGTCATCACTTTGATCATCCTTATTAAATTCTGGTAAGCAAAATAAAATTCCTGATAAACTGAGTTCTTACTGAAGAGAATTTCATTCGTCTTCGAACGATGCGTCCTGCTTGTCAGGGACGTGGGAAAATGAGGCGGATGTTACAGTTTCACTGTTGCAGTTTTGAAAGTTGCTCTTTGAGCTTACAAATGTGCTGTCTTTTCCTTAAAAGGTGGCCTCTGAGATGATGTTTAATGCAACTGGTGATGGGTGCTGATCGTACGCGCCCATTTGAATTATGCAACAAAAAAGTGCCCCAACCCAATCTGATTTAGTATATAATTTAGAGAATATGTTATGCCAAGTTTTTATTTTACCATTTTCAGCAAGTTAGACAAAGGATAGAGCACTGTACTTTTCATCACTTTCATTCCTCTAGCGGTCTTGAAAGATTTTGTCTTGCGTTTACAGGTTTAGTCCCGTAAGGATGTCTTGGTGATTTTCTACCTGTTGGCAGTCGACAATAAAACAAATCAAACCATCTATCAACAAGACGAATGAAATGGCTTGTAATTTTCCATTCCTCTTCAAATTTCCTTGTTTGCCGAAGTGATCAATAGATTTATAGGTACTTTTGGACAGCAGTTGCACGGCAAGTTTCACTCTCATTCGTCGCATACCTATAATAACATTGATAAGTTTTTCGGAAAGTTTATAATCTGTCCGAAGATCACTTTGCTCCTCTTTATTAGCTCTCTAACTGGACAATTGTGAGCGTATGTACTACGTACCATCAGGCAACGTGAATCCATGGTCAACATAATTATCTCTAAAAAAGCTTAACTACGTGTGTAGCATCTGCAAACACATGTAGGTACTATATTTCTGCTGTTGTCCATTGGATTAATAAAGGACCTTCCTCGTGGTAGTTTAAGGCAAGGTTGAGTTGACATCACGCTCTCGACCTGCGCAGAAGAGGCTTATTTTGCCACTCACTAATTTCCGATGGGACTATTCTCGTCTTGAGGAATCATTCATAGGAGTGTTTCTTTATGAACATTTTTATGCTCATTTCATTTACTTTCGTTTCCAGAATAATACGAGAAGAAGTTGGTTCTCATCTTCAGTGGAATCGATGATGTTAGATGTTACATTTCGGTTCTGGATTCATTTATGAGTCAAATTTCTTGAAACCGTTAGTAGGAGCGATGCCTGAATTTATCCAACCCTTCTTTTTTTTTTTACTTGCCTCTTCGACCACAGACCGTAGGAGATGCGATGCCTCTTGCACGAATCATTAATGACAATAATTATTGTTCTCTGATCCAAATCATATTTTATGATAAAAGTTTATTATGAAATGTTCATTCTCGTATTGTCTTGATTCTTGTATTATCTTAAATGTACAATCACACCAATAACTGGTTTCACTGGAGTCTGACAATCGAACAGATGACCACTGTCACATTTAACAAACAGTATAACATCTTGAACACGTAACTTCTTTTAATAATAACACCCATATATATATATATATATATATATATATGATATATTATATATTATATATATATTATATATATATATATATATATATAACTCCTCCATAACTTGTGTTGAATTCTGGATATCTTCCCTCTGTCTTATCCTTCTGTAAAATACCTTTCATCAAGGGATTCTCTCGAGTCTGGGTTCTCCCAATTAACCTACATATTGGTATTCTAGAAATCTTACGGCCCTTTTTAATCACTAGTTGTTCTCTAGGGGTATCAACGCTGATCCCTTACTTAGCCATAGTTGGGTAACCTATCAGCAAATGGGCAAAAGCTAATTGTATATCTCTGGCTACCAGAACCTTCTCCTTTAGTGAAATTCTTCCCACCCTAAATGGAAAATCTAACTGTCCTATTACCTTGATATTATTACCCTGAACATCTGTGATTTTACAATCTACCATTAGGTTCAAACTCAGGTGAGAGAAATACAACTGATACACCTTTTCTGACATTATATTCCTAGGATTACCTCTTTCAAAGAATGTAGCAAAAGGTTTCTCTAAACCAACATGTGTGGGAAATACTGGTCTATAATTATATTCATTCCCTATATTAACTTTGCTAGCTTGTGTAGCTTGGCTTGGTCTTGGCACTCCGGACGTTCTCTCTGTTATAGAGGAAGATCCATTCTACAAGTAAAAAGAAAATTTCCCGTTGTGGCATCTGACATTGGCTGATCTGGTTCGTACCCTATGCTTGCAGTTTGGTTAGTATCTTGATACCTATTTGGGGCTGAATCCCTATTTCCTCTGGCTGGTGGAGACTGACTATGGTTTCTACCTCTGCCTCTCAACTGAGATTTATACCTAGGAGCTGAAACAAATCTGTTTCTGCATTCTCGAGCACTATGTCCTGTTCTCTTATGAAAAGGGCAGAAGGTCATTCCTCGGCAGTCACTGGCCTTATGTCCTCTCTTTTAACAGATATAACACGTGATTGTCGAAAATCCTCCTTGAGAAGTGTTACCTGGCATCTTACTCTGATTTCTAGAGTGTCCTAGATCTATTTGGACCCCTTTCCTTTTGTCCTATAGTAACTAAAGGTCTGTATATAGGATTCCCTTCAGATCTTCTACCTAACATTTTTACATCTTCCTCTTCAATCTTGGCTATTATCGGATGTCTCCCACTTACGCATCCTCCCAATAGCGTCCGCTGGCAAGCTACCAATCATTATTGCTAGTCAAATCATGGTTTTTACATGAGCCATTGACATTTTTTTGCGTCTCCAACTTCCTGTATCCCATCTGTGGATGTAAGTAGGTAGCTCCATTCATTCACGTTGTTGTATAACTGAGAGCTAGACCCTTGGTAGCGTCTATTGTCTGCCTCAAGATTATGCATTATCCTTGCCAGGCTAATAACTGGATCCCTTTCACGAACTGTGGAATAGGCTTCCCTAAAAAACCTTTCATTTCTTCCCAATTCTTAAGATTTCGGTATGTCTCGGAATGGACATATTGTTCTAAGTCTCCTTGGGCTTCCAAATCAAGATAGCTATTGGCTCCAATAAGTTTTTCCCTATCTGTCCCTGTTATGTTGCTTAGGCTTGTCCCCACTTGTTCTATCCAATTTTCTAAGTTGCTGGCACCCTGACCTTCCTTTCTTCCACAAATTTTAGCTATGTGGTTAATTGCATGTCTCTTATGTGTACCCATTGCTGCTGCACCTGGATTAGTTGACTGTGTTCCCTCAGCCATGGTTAATTTCTTTGTTTGACTTCTTGTGAGCACAGAAGTTCTTACTTTCTTATTTGGAGCCGATCTCCCATTGACCATCGACTCGTTAATGGAAACTTTCTTAAACCCTGAGTATCTCTAAAAGTATTAAAATCATGACAATAAAATCATGAAAAACAAGGAAAAAATTAAAAACTTAAAACAACACAAAATGACAATTGAAATTCAGTTATGGGTTAGTAAATACAAATGTTTGGGAAGTCTTAGTAGTTGATTAGTTGTAATTAGTAAAATTTAAGAAATATTGTAAAGTTTCATTGCCAATTAGAGTTCAGTGTGTATTTAATCTTAAAGTACAAATTTGTGTTTCTTAAAATTTGTCCAACTGAATTAGCATCGTAATTGGCTTCTAATAAAAGTGCAATGTCTTATATGCTTGGGTATGTGAGGATATCTTGGAACTTATCTTTCGTAGTCTTCGAACCCAGGCTAAGTCTGACGGCACGCGATTCTTGGCTTCGAAGGGTTGGGATTGCTTGAATTTTGCTCTCTCTCTCTCTCTCTCTCTCTCTCTCTCTCTCTCTCTCTCTCTCTCTCTCTCTCTCTCGCCGTGCGATGCGTATTCTCTTGAATTTCTTCTTTCTTGATTGCTTATTACGCGTCCGATTTCTTCTCCCAGGGGGGGACTTCTTTGGACTGTCTTGTTCTATGGAGTGGAGTTTTTTCCTCTCGAAGTGTGGGGTGGCCTTTTCTCTTGGTGGAACATTTTTAATTGCTACAACATTGTAACTGTCTTTGTATTGCGGGAGCACTTTAACTGATCACTGTCTTTGTAACTGTAGGGGAGCACTTTTAAGCTTCACTTGTAGGCGGCAGTTCGAGATCCCAAAAAGCTGACACCATTTCACTGTTTTATCTTCACTTGTAGGCTTCAGATCGAAATCCCCTAAGCTGCCACCATTTCATCTGTAGCGGGACTAGCTACAGTCTAAAGTAGTAATGGCTGAGCACCGGCTACTGGAATTGGTGTTAACAATGAGATATAATTATATAATTTGTTGCTTCGTACAAAGGACTGATTGCTATCTTCTTATTTAGAGGTTCTTATAATCTTGGGAAGGGAATAAGATTATTTCACTTAAAGTCTAGTTTATTCTTGCTATTAAAACTTATAACTTCTTTCCACCTTTGATTTGGGTGCTTGGACCAAGACAACTATTCTAAAAGCCCACTTGGTTTCCTTGTAAGTCTATTGGCCCTCTGGAAGTACTATACACTTCAGTTTGTCTATGTGCTGTAATCGACACTTTCACACCCACACTCCATGTCCCTTTACTCACTCCCTCAAATTTGGCTTCTTTCCCTTTCTCTTTCCTTCTCCGAGTTTCTTCTCTGTTCTCGGAGCTTTGTCGAGCTCTTTTATTTTGGATGTTATCTTCCTAACACTGCCTCTGGGTTCTTGATTTTGACTCTGGGTGTGGCATTTTCTAAAAGAATCCTTGTGTTTAAGTGGTTATTCCCTTTTCCTTCGAAATGCCTCCTGTCATCTTTCCTGTCGTAATTGGT